>NC_142010.1:18512079-18671699 GCF_049901735.1 Notechis scutatus | reverse complement strand
CCTGGCTAGAGACCAGCACCATGGAAGCTGTGGGTGCCTTTGTCAGGTACCCAGGGGGAAATGCTAGCCCTTTTGGACTCAGGATGCACCAGATGTGTGATTAGCCCCGAGGTGGTAGAGAAGCTAGGGATGAGACTGAGAACATTGAGGGTGCCCATTGCCTCCTGCCAACTGGATGGGATGGTGGCTGGGGGAGGCCCAGCACACTTTGTGTTGGAATCAGTGGAGATGTGGATGAGGGACCACAGAGAGACATTGAGTTTCATTGTAGCATCTGGAATGGAGAGGCTCCTCTTGCTTGGACTAACGTGGCTCTGAAAATGGAACCTTCATGTGAATTGCAGGAAGGGGCTTTTAAGAATCCGATCCACACAACTGGGAGGAGGGGATGGCAGAACCCCACCCAGAGCCAATGTTGCGAGGGAGCTGGCAGCTGCAGTCCTAGATGAGATCCTAGATGGAGAGAATTCCAAAGGAATACTGGGACCTCAGGGAGGCCTTCAGCAAGAAGGGTTCAGATACATTCCCACCCCACCGCCCCACAGGCTGCAGCATAGAGATCTTCCCTGGTGCGAAGCTCCACAAGTCAAAGATCTATTCAATGATCCCGCAAGAGCTGGATGAGTGAGGGCCTTTATCGACAAGAACCTAAGGTGGGGTTTCATCCAACCAGCTAGGCCACGGATTGCTTCCCCCGTGTTGTTTCATGAAAAGGATGGGTCTCTTCGTTTATGCGTAGATTATAAAAACCTGAATGTAGTGTGTGTGGAGAATGTTTACCCACTGTCTCTGATGAAGGAAATGATGGCATATCTGCCCAAAGAGAAAATCTTTACTAAATTGGACCTGAGGGAAGCCTATTACAGAGTTTGAATTAAAGAGGGAGATGACTGGAAAGCTGCTTTCAACTGTCATCTGGGTTGTGTTGTGGTCTGTCGGCAGCCTGCAGAGACGGCAACAGAGTCGGACAGTGGGGAGGAACATGGGCCAGTCTGGGAGTCTGGAGAACTCGGATGAGGGTCCTGCGTCTGAAACAGAGATGGAGCCAGGGTCATCTGGGAGTTATGTGCTGACTCCAGAGCCTCCAGAATCTGACAGCAGCGAGGCAGAGGAACAAGGGGAGCCCGTTCCCAGTGCGCAGAGCTGCCAGAAGGCAAGAACAATTAAGATAAAAGGGGAGAGTTGGGAGTAAGGCTTGGAGGTGATTGGCCCTCCCATAAGACATAAAGGAGGAGCAAAAGGATAGAAATCTTTCCAGGAAGCAACTTTGTTCATGCTGGTCAGATGGAAACACAGTTTGGTGTTGAATTTGTGTTCTGTTTTGGCCTCATATAATTAATTGGACATTTAGTTGTTGGCAGCATTTCAAGGAAGATAAAGATGTGTGCTATCACGCTTATCCTGAAGGACTTTGGCAGACTTCCATGGGACTATTTACAAACTGTTTCAGACTCATTACGGGCTGTGAATGACTAAAATTCACAGCCATTGAAATAAAGAAAAAAGCGTTTTGGGACTAACATGTTTGTTGGTGTCTCCATAAGCCTTGGCCAGAACAGGTTGTTTCCAGTTCAGGGTGCTCCTGTTTGGGCTACAAGAGGCGTCTCCTGTATTCATGCAATTGATTAACGAGGTGCTGCATGAGCACTTGTATAAGTCTACTTATATGACATTCTGATATACACCAAAACCATGGAGGAACATGTGAAGTTAGGGAGTGCAGTACTGAAAAAACTCAGGGCCACTGAACTGTATGCCAAATTATCTAAGTGTGAATTTCACCAGTATAAAATTGACTATTTAGGTTATCATATACGACATGAGGGGATAGAGATGGACCCAGAGAAAGTGCAAGCGGTCTTGGAGTGGATCGCCCCCCACACCAGAAAGCAGTTGCAAAGTTTACTGGGTTTTGTCAACTTTTATAGACAATTCATCCCCTCCTTTGCTAAGATTGCATTACCCATCACCAACCTGTTGAAGACAAAGGTTGAGGCCAAGGCCAAGCCTAGTCATCCCCTTGAGTGGACGATGGACTGCCAAGTGGCCTTTGAAAACCTCAGATATTTGCAGCCAAATCCATACTCAAAGATCCCGATACAGATGCCCCATTTGTGATCCAGGTGGATGCCAGTGATTTAGCTGTGGGTGCTGCTTGCAGGCTAACTCTAATGGTGACCTGCAACCCTGTGCTTATACGTCCAGGAAACTAACAAATACTGAGAAGAGATGGGCAATTTGGGAGAAGGAAGCCTTTGCGATCCAATGGGCCCTATTGACTTGGAGACATTTTCTATAAGCACAGAACATCCTTTTGAGGTATGGACTCACCATAAAAACTTGGAGGTCTTGAAAACATCCGACAAATTGTTCCCTAAGCAAGTTCATTGGGCGCAATACTTTAATCATTTCAACTTTTCCTTGCACTACATTCCTGGGAGAAAGAATTTCATGGGGGATGCTTTATCTAGACTACCCCAGTACATCAGTGTCAGACCAGAAGTGATTCATCTGGTCACCCCCTCGAAACAGCTGACTGCCCCCGTGGTAACTAGAGCCCAGGCAAAAATGGATCTCGACCTTCCCAATGACTTATGCGAAGAGTTGAAAGGGGCATTGAAAAGTGATGATTGGTTTTTATATCATGCCAACAAATGCACCCTACAAGATGGCTTAGCATAGATGGATACTAAACTTTATGTGCCAGCCAGTCTTAGGGGGACTGTGCTGCAAAGAGCCCATGATTTTAAAGATGCTGGATACTTTGGGTTCATTAAAACTTTGCTTTCAATGAAGGACTTAGAGGCCTATGTAGCCAGTTGCCCTATATGTGCAGTTGAAGACTCCCTGGAGAGCCAGCGGGTCTCCTCCAGAGTGTAACCAGCCCTAGTGCCTCATGGAAGGAGATTATATAATTGCCCATAAAAGTCTCGAATAATTTCCCTTTTCTCTTTATTGCCATAACAAACTTGGCCTTGGTCATCTACCCACATCAAATTTGTAGCTTGGTAATACAACTCCCAATTAGGCAAACCAATTCCTCCTCTTATTCTGGTGTTCTGTCCCATCCCAGGCCACAAAGTGAGAGACTAGAATGCCACAGTAAACCAGCTGGAAAAACACCGGGACTGAAGAGCCAAATTCACTCTGGCAGTAAATTGTCGTTGGCAGCTCTCCCAAGAAACTGTCAGCCAGACCAGGTAGCAAAAACACCTCTGAAGTTTATTTCATTCTCTCATTAGCAGCTCTCCCAGAATAATATATTCACAAGATGACCAGACAATAGGATCACGAGATAACAGACTTAGCAGAATGACTCTTACAGTAACAACAGTTTGACAAGCTGGAAAACACATGGACTGAAGAGCCAAATTCACTCCGACAGTAAATTATCGTTAGCAGTTCTCCCAGAAACTGTCGGCCAGACCAGATAGCAAAATACCTTTGAAGTTATCTTCTACACCAGCAATAACGTCTCTTCCAAAAACTCACAGTTTAACAGAATGTTAAGACGACAAGTATGACGGTCATAACAGATTCACAGTGAGAACAGTTTGTAACAGTGTTGGTAACAGTTTGTAACCAATTAAACAGTTTGTAACAGTTTGACCCGGACAAAGCTTGTGGGCTGACACACTTCCTTTTATGTCCTGGGGGTGTGTCCGCTTCCCCAGTAAACCCTGATTGAAACCTCCCCACAACTCCGGTTAGTTTTACTAATTAATCCTGAAGGTCCGGGAGCAAGACAAGAACTCTGAGATTTAAAGCAAACAGTTTCAAAAACTCCCGTAGTCACATCATGTCCTGAGGATGAGTTAGCTTCCTGAATAAAACCTGATTGAAACATCCCACAGCTCTGGTAAAGTTTTCTTAATTAATCCTGAAGGTCCGGGAGCAAGATAAGAACTCTGAGATTTACAGCAACCAGTTTCAAAAACTCCCGTAGTCACAACACTATCCCCCACCGCAGGGGCCCTCCCCGAGTCATACAATCCAGAAGCGGTGATAGTGTCATTAATTAGTCCTTAGCTCAACATCCATCACAGCAGTGTGGATTAATGGCATAAATAATGAAAGAAATCAAGATGATTCTGCTAGTTCTAATTGACTTTTCTTTCCTGGAATATCTGTATTTGATAAAATCAATATCAGTTTAGAGAATCTCCCATATTCTCAGTGGTTTAACCTTACGCTAATGTCATTCAGACATCTCTCTCCATATTTTCTTTCCTGCCTTACAAAGTCTTGGAAATTCCGACTTCTAGATTCCCAATTAAGATACTGATTTACAGATATCAGAGAAATCTACATGGTGACTTAACATTTAAATGTAAATGCATATTTAAAAGATTCAAGTACTTCTGAGAAAGGCTTTCATACTGATTGAGGTTCATATTAAACATTTTGCAAAGGCAAGTCTATGGATCTGCCCCTGATAATAGAGAAGCGGATGTGAATATACAACAGCCTATTTCCCTATGTATTGCACCATGGACATCAACCTATAGCACAGCAACATGACCCTTTGGCCTAATAACACAGGTTTGCAATTAGCTCCAGACACCCAGAAGCTGATTCAGTTAACCAGTATGATTTGATTTAGCAGGATCTCTCCAATCACCATGATAAACTTCAAATGAATAGCACAAGCCCCCAAACAAAGCACATCTTATCCCAACCACTGCTCTGCCTCCTTTACTGTTCACATCAACGAAACCCCAAGTTATTTGCAAGATTACACCAATGTCTTCTTCTACAGCAAAATTGTATATGTGGCTTTCAGACATTGTCAGATTTACATCGACTGTAGCTTTTCTTGTGCAGTATATCCCATGCCTTCAGGTTTATACATAAGTGTTCCCAAAGTCTCCTAGAAAAATGTGCACCCAATATATAAACTGTTTCTTTCAAATATCTGGCTTGTTCCTTAAATGGACTCTGGAAATATTATACAAACTAGGTTGGTACGTTGTGTCTTGCTTTTTAAGTAATCCTGGATCTCCTTAAGGAGCAATAGATATTTATTTGCACTTAGGGCTGCCCCATTCTTGGCATACTGCTAGACCCAAAGTTTCTACACCCCACTTAGAATCAGAAACTTGGTACAATTCAAATCTCAGAGGTCACAAAAGAGAAGTTGGGCTGAAAAAGTCAGTTATTTTCTCTTCCTCTACTTCCATATATTCCAAAAAGCAGAACTACATGTTATTAGGGTTTTTTCAAGATAGGATCAATGTCCGAGACGTGTGATTCTGTTTCAAAACACCCAAGACTTGACGAGCTTTGTCTTGCATAATCAGCTGATCTTTGGAACCACCACAATCCTTGTGCAGTACCCGCAGCTCCTCGTCCAATACCTCCACCCTCTCCTTGCACATTCTTGCGCCAACAACCGAGGGCGGAGTGTTCTCAACTCCTTCGGCTCCTCGTGGTTCTTCAGCAGCACCCATCGTAGCGCCCATGGCTTCTTCAGCAGGGAGAAAACCTCCTGAACCCCCACAATATACAAGCCTTCCTGAAATCTCCTCGCACATTCTTGCGCCAACAACTGAGGGCGGAGTGTTCCCAACTCCTACGGCTCCTCGTGGTTCCGGCAGCACCCGTGCGCCAACAACTGAGGGCGGAGTGTTCCCAACTCCTACGGCTCCTCGTGGTTCCGGCAGCACCCGTGCGCCAACAACTGAGGGCGGAGTGTTCCCAACTCCTACGGCTCCTCGATCCCGGCCAAGACACTGTAGAAGACTTGAGGAAGATTTGAGGCGTTAGTTGCACTAGAGGCTGTGGCCACGAGCAGAAGGGCTGTTCCGGAACGGAGCGCTAGATCTTACGCCGTTGCAGCCAGGCATCGATGTGTAAATATTGCTGCACAAGCGCATCCAGGATTAGAGGCCGCTCCACATGCACCAGTCGAACCCTAATTGCCTCTGACAAACTCTCCTGGAAGGTGTCCATGTGGGCTGCCTCATTCAAAAAACAGAGTCCATGTGGGCTGCCTCATTCAAAAAACAGAGTCCATGTGGGCTGCCTCATTCAAAAAACAGAGTCCATGTGGGCTGCCTCATTCAAAAACAGAGTCCATATGAGCTGCCTCATTCAAAACAGAGTCCATGTGGGCTGCCTCATTCAAAAACAGAGTCCATATGAGCTGCCTCATTCAAAACAGAGTCCTCAAACATGAAATGCAGATGATGCCAAAAGCCCTGGTAATCAGAAGTAAATGACTGTCTCTTGCTGCAAAACCTCATTCTCTGTAACAGCTGCTGAATCTGTTGCTGCTGCTGCTCCAGTTATTTTTGTTCCATCTTGGTCAGAAGATGGAATTTGGGGTCCAGGTCAAAAATGTTCTGTCCCATCCCAGGCCACAAAGTGAGAGACTAGAATGCCACAGTAAACCAGCTGGAAAAACACCGGGACTGAAGAGCCAAATTCACTCTGGCAGTAAATTGTCGTTGGCAGCTCTCCCAAGAAACTGTCAGCCAGACCAGGTAGCAAAAACACCTCTGAAGTTTATTTCATTCTCTCATTAGCAGCTCTCCCAGAATAATATATTCACAAGATGACCAGACAATAGGATCACGAGATAACAGACTTAGCAGAATGACTCTTACAGTAACAACAGTTTGACAAGCTGGAAAACACATGGACTGAAGAGCCAAATTCACTCCGACAGTAAATTATCGTTAGCAGTTCTCCCAGAAACTGTCGGCCAGACCAGATAGCAAAATACCTTTGAAGTTATCTTCTACACCAGCAATAACGTCTCTTCCAAAAACTCACAGTTTAACAGAATGTTAAGACGACAAGTATGACGGTCATAACAGATTCACAGTGAGAACAGTTTGTAACAGTGTTGGTAACAGTTTGTAACCAATTAAACAGTTTGTAACAGTTTGACCCGGACAAAGCTTGTGGGCTGACACACTTCCTTTTATGTCCTGGGGGTGTGTCCGCTTCCTCAGTAAACCCTGATTGGAACCTCCCCACAACTCCGGTTAGTTTTACTAATTAATCCTGAAGGTCTGGGAGCAAGACAAGAACTCTGAGATTTAAAGCAAAGTTTCAAAAACTCCCGTAGTCACATCATGTCCTGAGGATGAGTTAGCTTCCTGAATAAAACCTGATTGAAACATCCCACAGCTCTGGTAAAGTTTTCTTAATTAATCCTGAAGGTCCGGGAGCAAGATAAGAACTCTGAGATTTACAGCAACCAGTTTCAAAAACTCCAGTAGTCACAACATTCTGGCATCCTGCAAAAGTTTTAACTTTATTCTCGCTTTCTTATCTTGCCATATATATTTCAACACAATTTTATTTAAATCTTCAAAATAATCTTTTCCAAGCCTAACTGGAATTGTTTGGAACAAATATAAAATTCTGGGTAGTATATTCATCGATTGTTGATATTCTCCCTATTAATGACAGTTGGAAATTTTCCCATTTCACCAAATCTAGCGCTATCTGCTGCTTAAGTTTGATATAATTATTCTCTTTTAGTGTACTACATCTTGCTGTCAAATGTATCCCCATTACTTGATCTTATTCATGACCTGAATTTTCAATACATCCGCCAGTTCTTCCTTTTGTCTTGATAGCGTATTCTTTGTCAAAATCTTTGTTTTGTCTTTATTTATTTTCAAACCAGCCATCTTTCCATATACCTCTATCTTTTCTATCAATTTTGATGCTGTTTCTAGTGGGTCTTCTAAAATGAAAACCAGATCATCTGCGAATGCATGCAACTTAAATTCTTCCTTTTTTTAATTTTCATCCCTTTTATATCCTTTTCTTCTCTAATATTTCTGTTTAACACTTCCAAGGTTAACACAAACAACAAAGGTGATAGTGGGCAATCATCAATATACTCTTGTGTGTATAGTTTCCCATAATAGTCTCGTATAATTTCCTTCTTCTCTTTACTGCCATAGCAAACTTGGCCTTGGCCATCTATTAATTGCAATATTTTCCTTGATTCTTTCTCCTTTCTCAATTTATATGCTAACCATCTACCTGGTTTATTTGCATCTTCAAAATAGTTCTGTTTCGCACCTCTGATTTTCTGTGCTAGTTCTTCTTTTTCCATTAGTCCCATTTTATGTTTAACTATATCCATTTTTAACTTAATGTCCTTTTTCTGTGCATTTTCTGTAGCTCTTTTTCAAGTCCTTTATACTCATCCTCTAATGCCTTAGAGCAGAGGTCTCATTCTCGTGGCCCGCGGGCCAATTGTGGCCCACAGGATGATATCCTGTGGCCCCCACCGTGATATGAAAGTATAATATTAGTGTATAATATAAATATAAAGTATAATATAAAGTATACTATTATGTGGCCCAGCCTCACCCAGACTCTGCCTCCAGTGGCCCCCAGGTAAATTATGTTTGAGACCCCTGAACTAGAGCATACTAGACCAATACTTGAATACAGCTCATCAGTCTGGAACCCACATTACGTATCTGATATTAGCACAATTGAGAAAGTCCAGAAATATTTCACAAAAAGAGTTCTCCACTCCTCTACTCGTTGTAGAATACCTTATGCCACCAGACTTGAAATTCTAGACCTAGAAAACCTTGAATTACGCCGTCTTTGGTCCGATCTAAGTATGGTATATAAAATCATACATTGCAATGACTTACCTGTCAATCAATACTTCAGCTTCAACCATAACAACACAAGAGCACACAATAGATACAAACTCAAGGTTAACCGCACCAAACTTGATTGCAGGAAATACGACTTCAGCAACAGAGTGGTCAATGTCTGGAATACTCTACCTGACTCTGTGGTTTCTTCCCCAAACCCTAGCAACTTTAACCTTAGACTGTCTACTATTGACCTCACCCCTTTCCTAAGAGGTCTGTAGGGGTGTGCATAAGCGCACCAACGCGCCTAGCGTCCCTATCCTATTGTTTTTTTTTTCTGTTATGAATCCATTTCAGGTATTCATAAGTATGTTTATACTTATACCATCTTATAATCACTTGACAAATAAATAAATAAATAAACTTCAGCTGGAACTTACAAAGGAACTGATGTCATAACTTGGGCACAGTCATGTGACTTTTCACATTAGAATTGCACCACTTAGCTAATCACAATTCTGATAAGTGAGGACTATGTGTATTTGTGCATTAATTCACAATTTTTAATTCACAATTAATTCACAGTTTTTTTTCTGTTATGAATCCATTTCAGGTATTCATAACTATGTTTATACTTATACCATCTTATAATCACTTGACAAATAAATAAATAAATAAATAAACTTCAGCTGGAACTTACAAAGGAACTGATGTCATAACCGTGATATGAAAGTATAATATTAGTGTATAATATAAATATAAAGTATAATATAAAGTATAATATTATGCGGCCCAGACTCTGCCTCCAGCGGCCCCCCAGGTAAATTGTGTTTGAGACCCCTGCCTTAGAGGCTAGTCTTTTCATGGTATTTCTTTTCCTTGTATTCCTTGTATTATCAAGCCTCTGGCATATGCCTTCATTGTATCCCATACGTTCTGCATTGATGTATCTTCTTTTTTGTTTTCTCTAAAGAAGAAAACCAGTTCTTTCTCCATCCACTGTATTAAGTCTTTTTCCTTTAATATAGTATTATTTAACGTCCATCTAGATCTTCTTCTTTGTCCTTTACATTTAATTGTCATTGGATTGTGATCTGCCCAAGTACTTGTTTCAATATTTATTTCTTGAATATTAGCTAACAATTCTGTTGACATCCATATCATATCTATTCTGGACCATGATAAATGTCTGTTTGAATAGAAGGTGTGTTGTTTAGTCTTAGCATTTCTTTTTCTCCATGTATCTTTTAAATTTATTTCATCTATCCTTTTAAAAAAAGATTTAGGGAGAGTCTTTCTGTTTTGCTTTGTTGTTTTCTGTGCTGTATAGTCCAATTTATTATCTACAATTCCATTAAAGTCTCCCATCATAACTATATTAGCATAGTCCAGTTCAATTATTTTCATATGTAATTTTCTATAAAATTCTTCTTGATTGTCATTTGGGGCATAGATTGCAATCAGGAGTGTTTTCATATTATTGTCCATTATTTCCACCATTAGTAATCTTTCATCGTCATTGGTATAAATCAATTTCGCTTGGGAGCTTCCATCTTTTGATGAGGTTATCTATCCAGCTTTGCGACAATGTTTCGGAATGCTGCAAATAAAATGTTTCTCCATGGAGCATATGGTGCTATTGGCCCCTTTTTCATTTATATAAGCACAGGCGCCTTCTCCTTCCACTGGAAACCTGCAAAAAAAAAAAAGGGGGGGGGGGTTACTACTGTATCTGCATGAACAGAATTAGCATTGCAGGAAGGATACTTTCATGAAGATCC
This sequence comes from Notechis scutatus, assembly GCF_049901735.1. Taxonomy (NCBI): domain Eukaryota; kingdom Metazoa; phylum Chordata; class Lepidosauria; order Squamata; family Elapidae; genus Notechis; species Notechis scutatus. Next base: position 18,661,336 of record NC_142010.1, on the reverse strand, counting down.
CCAGTTTTTGAGTGTAGGGAACAACAACCAACAATGTAGCCTACATGGTGCAGTGGGTCAACTTCATTATGAAGTCTGGAGTTTATAAAAGTTTTATCCAATAAACATGTCTGGAGGATACATGACTGGGAAAAGCTGGTGTACATATAAATACACACATGCATGAAGTATCCATTTCCTGGCATCTGGAACAACTGCACAGCACATGATGGTCATACCGTCAACTTCACAGAGGAGTAAAAGTCTTGCTGGTCAGGCGTAAATGACATAATAGTCGAAATATGGCAGTTTGTTCTATTATTAGAAGAGATTCCAGAATGTTTTTTAACCATCAATGGAATCTAGAACCTGAGAGACAACTAGCCAACTCTTAGTGAAACTTATGTCTGTCTTACAAATTATTTTCAGACCTCCCTTTACACGTTAAATCTGAATATTATAAGCTGTGAGCACTTCTTAAGTAATTTGTTTAAGCTATATTTGGTTTCCATATATTTGCCCTGAGTCATTTTAGATAGCAAGAGGGGCAGCATATAAATTAGAGGAATAAATAAATAACTCAAATGTAATAATCTGAGCTATTAAATGCTGAGAGAGCATATATGGGGTTTGACAAACACATCAGGAAGTCTACAGCATTTGGATGTTGAAATATAACGTGCAAAAGTAAAATTTTGGTTTCAAATTTCAGTGATCCAGGGGATGTTTAGGCAAGTTCCTAGCACCTCTGAAGTATTATGCTCAGTCATTCAAATTTTGAATTTCAGGTGCATACTTTCTCTCTTTTATCTGCATATTCCAGTTATTTGATTAAGATACTTAATCTGAAGTCCCTTTGATGGAATCTACAATCAGATCCCTTCACAAAATTCAATTGTCTAGTCAGCCTGATCTGATTACTTTTCAAATAAATATGCTTTTCTAAAGGAAGCTAAGGAAACGTTTTGAATTAAGATAATTTTTATTGTCATTTTTTTTTACTGTGACCACACCGGTCCAGATTAAAAGTGAAATTCTGTTTTATATTCTCAAGAGAAAATGTGTATCTATCCAAACACATCCATATGCACATGCTATATACATACATGTTATGTCTCCCCTTTAATTTCAGGTGAGCAAAACAAAATTCAGCCGTTTCAGAATTAACTCAAATCAAAAACAAACCCACACAAGAAACGGCTGGAGTAAATTCCAAAACATAGCAATAAATCCACACTCTGTCCGGCAATCCTGGCGTGGCAGTAATTCACAAGCCTCAGAGAGTTTGCTGCATGTCTTCACTCCATTTAATCACTTTGCTTCTGGCGAATTCCACCAGCCCAGCCGTGTCCTTTTATCCACTTATGGAGCGTGTTAATTTTCCTAATTAGTTACTAGCTCGACGCCTCCTTTCTAACTGAGATTGGCGTCTCAGCCTCCTTCTATTTCTGACGTCAAGCCATAAGTTCTCCAAGTTGTCTTCTCCTCTGGAAAAGTCTCGCATGCCTTCCTTGTTAGCCATTCCCGGCTGCTGCTCAGATAAAGAACCAGAGGAGGTCGAAGGTCCTGACAACTCTAATAAATCAGGTTTATCTCCCCTTGTTACATCCATCTCCTCATCCTGGCTACTATCCAAGTCACTAAGCAATGCCAGCTCATATTTTTCTGCCATATGCTCGTCGCTCGAACTCATATCTGCCACAGGAGCAGATTCCAAACCCGGAGTCACAACACATACATATATACTTGTACTATATATATATATGTGTGTGTGTGTGTATTTATACACGCACGAACACACACACATACCACACACAACTAATCACTGTCCATTGTGAATATGTAATGGAAAGGGGAAACTTGAGAATTCACAAGATCAAGAATTTGAATCAGATCAGGGGTGGCTGATACACCAACACATACAGTATGAACTTAATACATACTCAAATTTGCCATTTCACTACCATGTTTCCCCCAAAAAACGACCTACCCTGAAAACAAGCTCTAGCCCGATATTCATGTCTACACCTAATATAAACCCTATCCCCCAAATATGCCCTAGTTAGACTCCGGCCACTGTTTGGTGGGGCAAGTCGCATGTGTAAAAATCAAGGTGTGGGGGGGTAGAACTGCTCCATGCACCCTGCACCCACTTACCTTAGCAGCCAGGCCTCCCATGCCCTGACACCTGTTGTGCCACTGCTTGACTTCTTGTGTATCTGCTTGTGTCACGTGGCTCATCGTGCCACTGCCGCAGCTCAAGGCAGAATGCCACAAGGCACATCGCGCCGGTGCCAATGCTTGCAGCAGGACACTGTGTGGCTTGTCACACCTGTGGCACATCTTTTTTTTTCATTTTTCTTCCCTTTTTGTGTCTTATTTTTGAGGAGAGAACCTTGATTCTTATTCTTTCAGCCATTCAAACTTTAGTATAATGTGTATAAATGCATCAAAAACAGGTAAATAGCTGTATAAGTTCTACAAATAGATGAAACATACTTACTGATTTGTAAACTCTGTACCATTGGGCCATTTCCAGACCTGATCTTTTTTTGAGAGTCCAAACCAGTAATCACCGGGATTTAAATTTTCCACCAAAAAGTCCTAGGAGAAAGGAAATAATGTATAATAAAATCCTCATTTAACACATTAATTTTGGAAAGCAAGTGTCTATTACTTTTTACCATCTATGGAATACCAAAATACACAATTTGTGTCAAATGTATTTCATTTGTACAAGATCATAATCAACTAAGATAAAATTAATGTATATGTAACTGCCTTGTCAGAACTATTTCAGATATAATGGGCTTGTTATTTTGGGGAGATAACTGCATAAAAATTGGATCCATTGTGTACAAACTCCACTAAAGGAAGAATATTAAATCAAGATTTTCACTGCAATGATATATATCTGTAGTTAAATTTAAAGTGCATTACATAGGACTCAGCACAAATATATTAGTTTCTCTTACTCATAATGATATCCTTCCTTAAATATTTATTAACAACTCATCAAGATAATAAAAATGCTTATGGCAGCTTTTTGCAGATGATGTGTTTATCTGGTTATGTTCCATTAAGTTGATGTTGATTCTTCCTGATCGTTTATTGACCTTCTCTAGCAGGGCCTGTCCCCAACCTTCTAATGGTGGGCCAGTTGCTGCCGCAATTAATCATACATCTTGCAGCTGGTCATCCTCTTTTTCTCTTTCCTTTGACCTTACCCAGATCTATGCATTTATACAGTGTCCAAAATTTAAGCCTGGGTCACAAGGCAAGCTGAATTAGAAAAAATATGGTTTAATAACTGGAGGAAGAAGCATCAATATGTTGTGCTATGCTGATGACATTACCCAGAGAGCCAAAAATGTGAAGGATCTGCATATGCTCTAGTCTAAAATAAAAGTGGAAAAAATGGCATAAAATGAAATTCTATATAAAGAAGGCCATGTAGAAGAACCAGTGTTATAAATGAAAATGAAGATACCGAAGTGGTGGATAGTTTTTGCCTTTAAGGCTCTACTAAGAACTACTGATCAAGAAATGCTCTGCAGACTAGTAATTGGTAAGGCAGCTGTGAAAGCTTTGGAAAGAATATCCAGATGCTTTGGCATGTCTAAGCTTACAAAGATCGCTCTGTGAAGGCAATGGTTTTTCTGTAACACTCTGTGAAAGTTCAACTTTGAAGAAACAGGACAGAAAAATATTGAAGCTTTTGAAGAAAACTCCTGAGAATAATGTCAAGTGCAAACAGGTTCCACACATGAAAGTATAAAATCACTGATTTATAGTTCAGGCCTCCTCCCCCTGGCTCTGCCAGTCTCTCTCCTATAAATACCATAGATATTTAACAAATATGTCATAGAACAAATCAATCCAGAGTTCTTAATTATGCAAATGATTAGACTGAAATTATGTTTTGGATACCACCTGGGCAATTCTACTCATTAGATACACAGCTGGAATAGTAGACTGGACTCAAGCAGAACAAAAATAGGAAAACCAGAAAAATAATGACAATGAATCATGCCCCTCATCCACACAGTGATGTTGATCAACTCTAATCAAGAAAAATAGGTGGACATGGAATGTAGCAAATACACCAGACGTTTGAAGAAGAAAAGAATGCATATATGAGCCATGGTGGCATAGTGGCTAGAATACAGTATTGAAGGCTAACCCTGCCCACAGCCAGGACTTCAATCCTGACCGGCTCAAGATTTACTCAGCTGTCCATCCTTCCAGCTTGGTAAAATGAGGATCCAGATGGTTGAGGCCAATATGCTGACTCTGTAAACTGCTCAGAAAGTGCTGTAAAGCACTATGGAGTCATATATAAATCTAAGTGCTACTGCTATTGCATTGTAAGAATATCTGAAGGACAGGGAGGAAGATAAACTGAAGCCTGTATACCAGAAAGGCCTACTGAATACTGGAGAGAAAAAAACTGGTCTACTAACACAGTCAAGGACGATGAATGATCTAATGCAATCAAGGCCAGAATTGAAAAATTATCAATTGATTGTGTAAAGAGGCAGAAGTAACAGTAGATCATATACTTAGCTCATGCAAGAAGATCACACATATAAATTATAAACAATGACATAATGCAGTCACCAAATGATTCATTGGAACATATGTAAACATTTTCACGTGCCAGCAGTGAAAAATTGGTGGGAACATAGAGTTGAAAAAGAAGTTGAAAATGAGGTTAAAATATTGCAGGATTTCCATGTACAAACTGATAGTCTTGGCTCATAACACATCAGATTTAAGTGGTTGAAAAGAAGTAAGTTTGATGTGGCAGTATCAGGAGAGAGTAGAAGAATTGGAGATCAGAAAGTATCAAGATCTAAAAATTGAAACTGAAAGATTATAACATAAACCGGTCATGGTGGTTCCAGTGGTTATCAGCAGACTGAGTACCATACCAACAGTGGTGGGATTCAATTTTTTTTGCTACTGGTTCTGTGGGTGTGGCTTGTTTGGTGGGCGTGGCTTGGTGGTCATGTGACTGGGTGGGCATGGCCAACTCAGCAAGGTGGGGTGGCACCTTGCTGCGAGTGATGTCGAATTGGCCACACCCACTCAATCACATGACCGATGCTGCAGAGACAGGGTGATTTCCTATGTACCTTCCACCCCCTCCTCCACTCTTGGGCTGACACAAAAAAAAAAAAGCCCAACTAAAGATCAGGACTGCCTGCCGAATGGGTTTTGTTTTGGGGTGGTTTTTGTTTTGTTTTTCGTCAGAAGCCACTCGGAGATAAATTTGCACCACCAAATCTTACTGTACCTCGTTGTTGCGGCGCTGCCTGTTGCTGCTGTGGGCGTCCGGCTGCCCAAGTAAAGAACCACACTGGCTCAGGGCGACTCGGCGGAGCTAGAGGGGAAGCCAAGACACTCACCTCACAGCAGTCAACTTCGCTCTCTCTTACTCCGGTTAGGCGCTCCTGGTGTGCACAAGGAGCGTGAAGGGAGGCAGACACCGTGCAGATGCGTTTTAAAAGTCCGAGAACTTTGCCCAAGACTTCTTGTGTATTCAGGGGCTACACCTCTCCCAACGGTGAGTTAGCGGTGATCTAACGAAACGTCTTCCAGCTCTTAAAGATTGACTTTAAGAGTGCGCCCATGGAAGAAGCCGAGAATGAGAGCAAAAGTAGCGGCGGTGGGGGTGACAGGGGCATGTGATGGGTCCCTCCGCGGTCCCCTTCCTGGTGACAGCCAGGGCTTTGGCACCTCCTCTTTTCCTCAGAGGCACGTCTGCCTCCCTTCACACTTCTTGTGGAGGGACACACAAGCCCGTCACCCCCTACATTTGCTCTCAGTTCTCGGCTTCTTCCATGGGGGCGCTCTTAAAGTCGACCTTTAAGTGGTCCTGAGACATCCGTCCACCTGCCCACCCTCCCGGAGCACTTTCTTCCTTCTCCTGGCAGATGCGCCTCTTCCAGCCCAGCCCGGCTGGCAAGCCAGAAGACGGCCACATGTCCCAGGGCTTTTCGCCCCCCCTTATTGTGAGATGCCTGCAATTGCTGCATGCTTTTTTCGGTGCAGCTGCAGTCCAACAATCGCACCAAAAAAAGTGTGCCCTGTTCTATGTGCCGGGCCCGGCAAGTCCGAGCAGGCGGTGCATAGAACAGGGCATTGGAGAAGTGGAGCGGAGCCAGAGATCTGTAGCTGCCTCTTTTGCAGCACAAAGAAGCCTCTCCCAACTGGCAAGTCCAAGCAGCCAGCACAGATGGTCTCCTCTTTCTCGGCCTGTTTGTTCTGTATGACCGAGGAGGAGGAGACCAGCCAGCCAGTTGGGGGAGGCTTCTTGCACTACGAAAGAGGTGGCTACTGATTTCCGGCTCTGCTCTGCTCCACTTCTCCAATGGTCCAGCACCGCCCTGTTCTATGCACCAGCTGCTCAGACTTGCCAGGCCCGGCACATAGAACAGGGCATGGTTTTTTCAGTGTGGTTGCTGTACTGCAGCCACACCAGAAAAAGCATGCAGCAGCTGCATGCATCACACAACAAGGGGGGCAAGAAGCCCCGGGACATCCGCCCACACACCTATTGGCTGGCCAGACTGGGCCGGAAGAGGCGCATCCACCAGGAGAAGGAAGAAAATGTGCTCCAGGAGGGCGGGCAGGTGGGCGGATGTCCTGGGACTGCTGCACATGCACATTGCATGTGTAGTGGCTGCACACTCAGTGCACATGTGCAGCAGCCCTGGGACATCCACCCACCTGCCCGCCACGGCCGCCATGTGGTAGGGAGGAGCTAGGAGAGTGACCGGGATAAGTGAGTGACCGGGCGACCGGGTCAGGGGCGTGGCCAGATGGGTCGCCACCGGTTCAGTGATCCACACCAAAGCACTGCTACCGGTTCACCTGAGCCAGTGCAAACCGGTTGAATACCACCTCTGCATATCAAAAAAATCTTAGAGCTGTGCACTGACATTTCCATCTATCAATTACAGAGGGCCACACTGTTTGGATCCCTCTATATATACAGTATACAGCACTACAAAATCCTGAGGTTCTTAGTAAGAACTTGATGCATATGAAGACCAACACCAGTTTAAAAAACTGGCAGCTTTGGCTTCACATTGTTGTGATTAGAGAGTAACAACAACAATAAAAAAATGGAACCATAAAATTGAGAAAGTGGCAGAAAATTAAGAAGTTAAATTGCTCTGGGACTTTAGAATTCAAATGGACAGGCACCTGCCATATAACAGCCCAAATGTAATAACCACCAATCAGAAAGACAACAAAGTATAGATAGTTGCAGTACCTGGAGGCAGCATAATAGAAGAGAAAGAAATGGAGAAAATGAAAAAAATATAAAGAATTTCAAATAGAAATAGAATGACTGTGGAAAAAATAAAGCAAAGGTAGTACCAATAGTCACCTCTGGTGTAACCTGAAAACAATTGGAGCAACATTTAACACTATTGGCACTGATAAAATCACCATCAGCAAATTGAAAAAGGCAATTTTGCTTATAACCTGCAACGACTCCTTTAACACCATAAAAAATCAATATCTGCCTATTCCTTATCCTTGGGAAGAACTTGATGGACAAAAATGCCAAATCCAGTCGAAAAATGTTGCTGAGACTAAAAGAAACCAATAATGATAAATAACTATGACCCACTGGGGTTGCTTTTTAAGAGTGACGTGACAAAAATGAACATTAAATTTTAAGTTGACCAATTTCATTTTTAACCCCAACGCTAGATGGTTACATCATCATCTAAGCAGGGTTTATCTGTCATAATAGAAAAATAATTGCAGTGAAAAATGAACTGCAATAGTACGTCATTATTTAGCTAAACAGATTAATCAGAATGTGTGGATGGGCAAAAAAGCACTAGTAGTGGGAGAGATTCCCAACTTCCTGCTGGCTTCCCCTTTGGCTTTGGTTGCGAGAAGCTGGCAGGGAGCATTGGAAATCATAATTGAAAAAGCTGTGAAGGACATAACTTTGTGAATAAAATCAGCCTGTACATTGTAAGATTTCACAGGAGTAATGGTCCTGGATTTTTTACATATTCTCTAAGTTAGTGGATTTAAGTACCTTGATTCAAAGTTTGTTCCAGTTTGATACACTTTTTGGGCTGATGTAGTATACAAACAGATAAATTGTTTATTGTTGAATGTCAGGACAATTAGTGGATTTTATGTACCTTGATTCAAAAATAGTTCCATTTGGGCTGACACGGGGGGGGACAAACAGATAAATTCAATGACAGTTTAATATTATGTAGAAAATAATAAATATAATTAATATGTTTAGTTTTTATATTTGTGAATGCTAGGACAATTATCCAATTGATCATGTTGTCCATTTATTCCTTACCAAATTCTTCTGTGTATCAATCACAACCAAGGAGGCATTAAGTGAGGAACAGATGTCTGAACTCATATGCCAATTTTTTAGCTCTGTATATATATATATTCCACGGAATCTATCACAAATTTCTGGGCAGGCAAAACTTTCACACGGAGCACAGATTGGACAAGATTTCTCTTCTTTACCTGGAAATAAAACAAAATGAGCAAATGTTAAGAGCTTGTAATTAACTACAGTTCTGATGACAAAGTTTGAATAATTAGCATTAAGCTAACTCCTTTAAATTGTAATTCAAGGATTTTTTTTAAAGAAAACCAAGTGAATTAATGCACAAATACATACAGTCCTCACTTATCAGAATTGTGATTAGCTAAGTGGTGCAATTCTAATGTGAAAGGTCACATGACTGTGCCCAAGTTATGACATCAGTTCCTTTGTAAGTTCCAGCTGAAGTTTATTTATTTATTTATTTATTTATTTATTTATTTGTCAAGTGATTATAAAATGGTGTAAGTATAAACATAGTTATGAATACCTGAAATGGATTCATAACAGAAAAAAAACAATAGGATAGGGACGCTAGGCGCGTTGGTGCGCTTATGCACACCCCTACAGACCTCTTAGGAAAGGGGTGAGGTCAATAGTGGAGAGTCTAAGGTTAAAGTTGCTGGGGTTTGGGGAAGAAACTACAGTCGGGTAGAGTATTCCAGACATTCACCACTCTGTTGCTGAAGTCGTATTTCCTGCAATCAAGTTTGGTGCGGTTAACCTTGAGTTTGTCTCTATTGTGTGCTCTTGTGTTGTTATGGTTGAAGCTGAAGTATTGATTGACAGGTAAGTCATTGCAATGAATGATTTTATATACCATACTTAGATCGGACCAAAGACGGCGTAATTCAAGGTTTTCTAGGTCTAGAATTTCAAGTCTGGTGGCATAAGGTATTCTACAACGAGTAGAGGAGTGGAGAACTCTTCTTGTGAAATATTTCTGGACTTTCTCAACTGTGCTAATATCAGATACGTAATGTGGGTTCCAGACTGATGAGCTGTATTCGAGTATTGGTCTAGCAAATGTTTTGTATGCTCTAGTTAGTAGTGTGATATTACCAGAGAAGAAGCTACATAGGATTAGGTTAACAACTCTTAATGCCTTTTTGGCTATGTAGTTACAGTGGGCTCTAGCACTTAGATCATTAGAGATGAGTATTCCAAGGTCCTTGACAGAGCTTGGATCATCAACAAGGACTATTCAGCTTGTATTTTATTTATTTATTTATGTTTGCCAATATGTCAGACAGAGCATTTATTTGTTGAAATTTGAAGTTGCCATTTGTTTGACCATTCTGATACATAGTCGAGGTCTTTTTGAAGGGTAGCAGTATTGTCTGTGGTGTTGAATAGCTTTACATCATCAGCGAAAAGAACGCAGTTGCTCTTAATATGATCACAGAGGTCATTAATGTAGAGTATGAAGAGAGTTGGTCCTAGAACACAGGTACAGGATTTGATAGGATGTTCCCAATTTTGACCATTTGTTGTCTGTTTGACAGGAATGCTTCTATCCAGTTATGCAGGTGTCCAGAGATACCATAAGATTTTAGTTTTAGGAGTAGTTTGTCATGTACCACTGAATCAAAGGCTTTACAGAAGTCTATGTAAATTGTGTCTATTGCTTTGCCCTGATCAAGTTGTGTAATCCATGTTTTTGCAGTGTAAGAGTTGCAGATTACAGGATAGTTTTTTTCTGAAACCAAATTGTTTATTAGAGAGTAGGTTGTTTGTTTCTAAGTGGAGGATGATGGATTGGTTAATAATTGATTCCATGACTTTACAGGTGATGCAGCATAAAGAGATTGGTCTGTAATTTTCAACCAGGCTGGGGTCTCCCTTTTTGAAGATGGGGATGACCATGGCTAGTGACCATAGATTTGGCAAGGAGCTGGTCCTGAAGGATTTTTCAAAGATTATGCTTAGAGGTTCGGCTATGGCAGTGGATAGCTTTTTTAAGAAGTAGGCGCATATTCCGCCTGGTCCAATAGATATAGTTTTAGATTGCATAGTGCTTTTTCATCAATGTCTTTTGTAAAATCAATATGTATTAGATCATAGTAGTTGTCTGTGGTTCGACTAGGAAATACTGGGCATGATCCATTGCTGTTTACAAATATTGAGCCAAACTATGTGTTAAAGAGGTTTGCTTTAATGGTGTCATTGTTGCAGTCTTTACCATTAGGTCCTTTCAGGGGTGGGATGGACTTTGAGTCTTTTAGTTTTTTTTTTTTTTTAAAAAACAAGTTTTATTAATTTTTAAAACACACAAATTATCATTATTCATTACATGTTTAAACCTTTTTCCATTGTAAATTTAACAAGTCAGATAAATTATGATTCTGTTTTAAACCATTTCCATATAACATACCAAAACCTCTTATTCAATTTCTCTTTACTTCTCTTTACTCTTATTCGATATCATTATTATTATTTCATCTGTTTCTTTCTGACTTAGTTACCATTATTCTCATTTTATATTTCTACAAGTTTTTACTAATTCTCCCCCAAAAAGACATATACACACAACACACAAAACATAAAAAAATCTTTTGGAAAGTAACTTGGACCCAGGTGTCTCTCTCTTCATGGACTTCAATTATATTCATGCTCATCTTACAAATCATTACTTATTTTATTTACCATTCTAAGCCTTCTATATTAACTTCTCCACATATTTCACACTTCTTACTCTAGCCTCTGCCTTACCAGCTTCCCTTCTCTGTCGTATTCCTTTTCCCTTTTGTTTACTCCTCATCATATTGGTTTTGCACTTTATTTTTCCTTTCTTAAATGTTTTTTTAGATCTTAAGTCCTTAAGTCCTTTAGTTTTCTTCTTTCTCTTTCTTTTCTTTTCTTTCTCTCTTCCTTCTTTCTGGATCAAATTCTGAGATTCATTAAAGATGGCTCCTTCCTTTCTTTCTTGTTCCTCTGCTGTCTTCATCTGTTGTAATGTTTGTTGATAATTAGTAAGCGCCATTTCTAAGAAAAGGAAAGCTTCTTCCACACCATCTTTACCATTTTTTTTTGCTTGTTCATATTCTTTTCTTAGTTCCTCAACAGAAAGAGCCATTATAAATCTTTTCTTTCTTTTCTCCTTCTTTCTTCTTACAACAACCAGAATATTCAAAAGAAAATAAAAAAGATAAAACAGTCCCAAAGTTATCAATCAGTCCAAACCAAGGCAGAGTTCTCACTTTCTCCTTCTGGGGTAATATCAATCAAAGAGAAAGAAAGTCCAAATCTGTTTAAAATCTTATTACAATATATTCTAGTCTTCAAATCCTTAAGGCATCTGCTCCAAGAGTCTTTTAGTTTGTTGTTTATAAAATTGTAGAAAGCGCGGGTGGAATTGGTGCATAGAAGGTTTTCCTCTTGTTTAATGTGATAATTGGTGCATTCAGTGTTTATCTGGTGGCACAAATTTTTGTATCGGCTTTTGAAGTTGGCAACGAGACCAGGTTTGTTTTTTCGCCAAAGTGATCTCTTTTTGGATTGAAGCTTCCTTATTGTTATGGGTAATCTGTTTTTTTCTGGTTTTGGGAGTTGTTATTCGTACATATAGTTTGATGACTCCTTTGACTTCAAGTAAAAATATGTTGTAATGGTCTTCAACAGTATTGCATCCAGTGAATAGGAATTGCCAATCAAGGGATGAGAGATAGTTGTCTATAAGATCATAGTTGCCTTTTTTGAAGTTATAATTGGGGATCCCATCGTTATGATGATATTTTTGTGGATATATGTTGAGACAAAAGTCAATCATGTTGTGGTCACTGTTGGAAAAGGGTTTTTTAATTTGTATTCTGTAAATTGAATTCAAACTATTGCCGAAGATGAAATTGAGGCAGTTGTTAAGTCTAGTGTCAGCTGTGGAATTCATCGCTGTCAAATAGTTGAAGAATGTGTGTGGGGGGTGATGTAATGGAATAATTCTTAGAGGGAAAAAAAGTTAGTTTGAAAGTTCAAGGTTATTAAGTATGTCACAGTTGGAAATTTCAGCTGCAGAGTAATTGGTTCACGTGATCAATGAGGTATAGGAAAGTGGGTGGGGGTAGGTTGAATTTTGTGCAAAGTCTGGGAGTGACTTCAGTGCTGAAATTTCAAAGATTTTACCAGTACCTGTTTTAATAAAGAACCTTGAGATGATTCCTGTCTCGGAGTTAATGATTAATTCAGACAATTTCTGGAACCCTGACATTATTTCAGCACTCACATTTTTATTACGGGGCTGCTGATACCCCAGAGACTTCTTTTCCAATGATGGAGAAAGCTCAACAATCAGCCGAAACTGAAGGTGAGCAGGAGGGGGCTGGGGGGGGGGGGGCTGCAGCCATAGCTGAATCTTTCAGCCCCCCCCTTTGGAGGAGATGATGGATGCCTTTAGAATTGCAGAAGAGGGCGGAGAATTTGGGAGCCAGGCCAAGACATTCCAGCTCACGGGGGAGTTGCTGGATTACTTTAATCAGACAGCCTGAAGAAAAAACTTTCCCTCTGACCACAGTGAAGGAGGTAGACTGGAGGGAAGAGGCCAAATTTGAGTTGGAACTCTCCCAAAATGATAACCCCAAGATTTATTCTGGAGGTCCATCGATGGAGGAGTTACCACAACAATTCCAGCAATTAAAAGTGGGGAATTTGGTCTCAAAGCCACAACTTGTCTGGCCAAGTTGGAGCCTGACAGAACTCATCTTCTCTTATCCAAGTAACATGAGGGATGAGGAGACTACATAGATGCCAGCTGGAGGAGCCCAGCATGAAAGCCGAAGGCAACAAGGGGTGCTGACTACCAGAGGTACGTTGCAACCCCCAAGTCCTGCTCCCCACCTTCCAGAAAGGTTACCCCCTGCAGAAAGTATCCCCCCAGGGTGGGAATTTTATCCAGGCAAGGGGTGAATTCAGTGCCAATGGATGCCAGCGCCAGCAAAGCCCTGGGTTGAAGGGGTCTACCCAGGCAGCAACCCAAAGGTACTCCCCCTCCCACCAGGCAGGGAACCGGCCAACACCCACCTCCCTCATGGCAGCCACAATTGCAAACACCTATTGGAGCAACCCTGCAGGGACCCCTGTCCCAGAGAGGCACAACCCAGCCAGGCCTCAGGGGCCCTGCCCAGTCTAGATATGCAGCCCATCAGGCCCCTTTCATTCTAGTTCAACCTGCAGGTGCCAGGCCCATACCTCCCCAACCATGACCCAGACCGGACCAAATAAAGTTCAAGGCAGTCTTCAATGGGTGCCATGAGCATTTTAATTACTTCCTCACTCGAATCTGGTCCTAGATAGACCAATTTGGAGATCAATATGCGACAGAGCGCAATTTGGTTACTGCCATAACAGATGGGATGAATGAAGGGGATGCTTCTGACTGGGTGGCCCAACTACACAATGAACAAGCCCAGAATTACAAGATGTCAATGGATTTATTCAATTATTAAGACTCAGATTTGAAAATCCAGACAGGGTGGCAGAGAATGAAGAGAAGTTAATGGAAATGAGACCCAGGCAAACGACCCTTATCAGACTTTATTTGGGACATTAGAAGGTTCGCGAGCCATCTCATGGATTGGCCTGAAAGAATGACTTTACACTATTTTAAGAACACCACTGACCTAGAAGTAAGGAAGGCCTGTAACATTAGGGGAATACCAGAGACTCTGTAAGCATGGTATACCAACGCCCTCAGATTGGACCGTGATATCAACCCACATAGAAAACCCCTTCCTGAAGGCCCGCCTAAGAGAACTGTGGCTAGGAAACCGTTGACCAAACCCACTGAAACTATGCGTATCCAACCCAACAAAATGATAAAATGTTACCACTGTGGCCAACATGGCCACAGAGCAGCTGACCATTGGGCTCCTGCACCTGTACCACGAGCACCACAATCAAAGTCTAATATGGCTGTCACAGGTCAGAAAAGTCAAGGAAGACCTCTGGTTTGCTAGACACAGCCTGGAAAGTCCCCTCTACGCAGAAGGGAGCAGCAGACTGCCAGACCAACACCACCTCCCTGAGAACCCAACCGGCGAAGGCGACCCAATGGTGAGTGCTCCCATCATACCTTTTACTGTCAAAGTCAAGTTAGTGGTACCTAACACCGGGGAGGCCGGGGAGTTAGAAGTTGTCATTGATACTGGGTGCTCTAGATGCCTTATCGGACTCCCTACCGTTGAGCAATTGGGCATAAAGACTAAAGCACTAAGACACCCAATCCGATATGAGCAAGTAGATGGGACATTAATTGGGAGGACCCTGGCTACCCAAATAACAGAGTTGATCAAGATGGAAATGGGTCCTCATTGCGAACTCATTCGCTTTATAGTGTCCTCCAGAATGTCAGAATCATATTGGGACTTGCTTAGCTAGACAAATGGGCCCCTACAATCAAATGGGAGGATTCAGGAAAATCCTCATTGGGCCGGGCCCATTGCCCCCCCCTTCCTCCCACTACAAAGCCACCAGCCAACTTGAACCCAAAACCTGAACCAGCATCCACAGCATCCGACCTTCTCCCAGATACCCCCCAAATACCCAACCAATACAAAGACTTGGCTGAAGCATTCAGTGAAAAGGAGTGTAATGTTTTACCTCCACATCGATTCACTGATTGCGCCATAGAATTAGAACCTGGGGCGAAACTACCAAAACCAAAGATGTATTCCATGACACCTGCTGAAATGGCTGAATTAAGGAAATACATCGACAACAATTTGGACTGAAGTTTTACTGAACCTGCCAAATCGAGGTTAGCTGCCCCCATGTTGTTCAAAGCAGTGATCCCCAACCTTTTTTATGCCGCGGCCCGGTACCGGCATCAGCTGGGCGCCGCCATCTTTTTATGAAAAAGTGCTTCCGGTGAGCTTTCTACCCGGAAAAGCTCACCGGAAGCACTTTTTCATAAAAAAAAGATGGCGGCGCCCAGCAACCAGCGGCCCGGTAGGAGTTGTTCCGCGGACCGGTACTGGTCCGCGGACCAGTGGTTGGGGACCCCTGGTTCAAAGAGAAGGATGGTGGGTTGAGATTATGTGTGGACTTTAGGGGCATAAACGCTGTGTGTGTCAAAAACATGTACCCTCTCCCCCTCATGAAGGACTTATTAAGCCACCTGTCAAAAGGCAAGGACTCCCTCTCTCCCTCATGAATGACTTATTAAGCCACCCGTCGAAAGACCAAGCTAGATCTGAGAGAAGCTTACTAGCAGGTCCGCATCAAAGAGGGAGACTGCCCTTTGGGTAGTTTCCAATTCAGAGTCATGCCTTTTGGACTTCAAGGGGCTCCCGCAGTATTTATGCAACTCATCAATGAGGTGCTACACCTGCACCTTTACTGGGGGATCCTCGTATACCTGGTGACATCCTTATATTCAGCGAAACCATCAAAGAACATGTCCAATTGGTCAGACAAGTCCTAGAAAAACTTCTAGCTGCCAAATTATATGTAAAACTCTCAAAATGCGAATTCCACAAAGAGTCGCTGGATTATTTAGGCTACCGAATATTCAACCTGGGGATTGAGATGGACCCTGGAAAGGTGAAAGCCATGTTGGACTGGCAACCCCCCCAAAACCGAAAACAACTTCAAAGTTTTTAAGGTTTTGCCAATTTCTATAGACAATTCATTTCTTCCTTTGCCGAAGTTGCCCTCCCTTTAATGGAGTTATTGAAAATGGGCCTGTTATCCAAACTGAAGCCCAGTCAACCCTTGGTTTGGACCATGGAGTGTCAGAAAGCTTTTGAAACCTTGAAACGCCTCTTTGCCGCTGAGCCCATCCTCCAGCACCCAGACCCGCCCAAACTTTTTATTGTCCAAGCTGATGGAAGTGATGTAGCAGTAGCAGCTGTTTTGCTACAAAAAGACTCAGAACCGACTGATGCCTTGTGCTTATGTGTCCAAAAAGCTAACGGACACAGAGCGAAGATGGGCGGTCTGGGAGAAAAAAGCATTTGCTGTACGATGGGCTTTGTTGACTTGGAGGCATTTCCTAGAAGAGGTGAAGGAGCTGTTTGAGGTATGGACTGATCACAAAAACCTCGATGCTCTAAAGACCCCTAAGAGATTATCCCCTAAACAAGTTTGCTGGGCTCAATACTTCAAACGATTCAACTTCCAACATGAAATATATCCCTGGAGGGAAAAACATATTGGCAGACGCCCTGTCCAGAAAACCCCAGTTTGATAGCCATCGAGAGATTGTACAAGCCTTAATATCAGGAGCTCAAGCGGTGGGCCAAGTAACCACTTGAAGCCAAGCCAACCGCAACCACAAACGCCTAGAAGACAAACTGACCATGGAATTGAAAGCTGCCCTATTGACCGATCCATGGTTCCTGGATCATCAAACCGAATTAATGATGAATGAGGACTAGCTTGGAAAAGGACTAAGCTTTATGTACCCACAACCCTAAGACTACTGGTGCTAAAGTGTAGCCACAACTCGCAGCTAGGGGGGCACTTCAGGTTCTTAAAAACCCTATATTTACTAAGATGACAGTTCTGGTGGCCAAAAATGAAACCTGATGTCAAGGACTACGTAAAAAGTTGCTCAATTTGTGCCATGATGAAACACAGAACTGGAAAACCCACTGGCCTCCTCCAACAAGTCACTGAACCAACACAGCCATGGAAAGAGGTCGTAGTGGACTTTATCGTACAACTACCTAAGAGTGGAGGGAATACAATCATTTGGACTGTCATTGACTTGATCTCTAAGCAGGCCCACTTTACAGCCTGTAAAGGACTTCCATCTACAAAAAAGCTTGCAAACCTGTTAGTAAAGCATATCTATAGACTACATGGAGTACCTCGTAGAATAATATCTGACAGAGGGGTACAATTTACTGCTAAGTTCTGGAGAGAATTCTTGAAGTCTATTGGGTCCTCCCAAGGGTTATCCTCCACATTCCATACGGCCTGCAACGGACCAGCAGAACGGGCAAACACCATGGTTGAAAAGTACCTAAGATGTTATGTAGATTATCAACAGGAAAACTGCGCTGAATTATTACCATTTGCAGAGGTTGCTCATAATAATGCAGTACATAGCAGCACGGGCCTGACTCCATTCCAAATCAACACTGGGATGGATTTTGTCCCTATGCCAGAATTGCCTAAAGAACCTACTACATCCATGTCTCTAACAGAATGGATGAACTCATTAAAAAAAGGTTGGGAGGATACAAAAAAAGCTTTGACTGAAGCTGCAAAAGATTACAAAAAGTATGCGGACAGACATAGATCCCTTCAACCACCGTTTAAGGTGGGAGAGAAAGTATATTTGTCAACCAAGAAACTTTAATTGAAACTTCCTAGTAAGCAGTTGGGACCAAAATTCTTGGGTCCATTCCCGATTTCGAAAATAATCAATCCTGTCACAGTCCAATTAAGTCTTCCTCAACTATTAGGGAAAAGTTTTCCATAGTAGTTTATTAAATCCAGTTTCTACATTATTGATAAGTCCAAATACCACTTTGCTCCCCCTGAACCGTTAACTATACAGGGTTAGACACATTATGAAATTTAAAAAATCCTCGATTCTAGGTTATATCGAGGACAACTACAATATTTGGCTTTATGGAAGGGTTACCCACTATAAGATTTTCCCCACAAACCGAAACATCCTTGTGAGGTGGGGGGTGGGTGGGTGTTAAGGACAATGCATTAATCCCTGATTGTGTTTTGTTTTTCTTTTCTTATAGAAGGAATTTTCAAGGGGGGACACCTGTCAGCTCTGGCATTCATCGCTGTCAAATAGTTGAAGAATGTGTGTAGGGGGTGATGTAATAGAATAATTCTTAGAGGGAAAAAAGTATGTCGCAGTTGGAAATTTCAGCTGCAGAGTAATTGGTTCACGTGATTAATGAGGTGTAGAAAAGTGAGTGGGGATAGATTGAATTTTGTGCGAAGTCTGGGAGTAACTTCAGTGCTGAAATTTCAAAGACTTTACCAGTACCTGTTTTAATAAAGAACCTTAAGATGATTCCTGTCTCGGAGTTAATGATTAATTCAGACAATTTCTGGAATCCTGACATCTAGTATTGTTGGTTTTGATACAGTCAGCACGGTAGTCAATGTACAGGTCCTTCTCTCCATTGTCTAGATGTTTTTTGAGTTCTGTGCGGAGTTCACAGGAGCGGACACGTTGCTCTAAGCTTAGGTCAGGGCGAGAATGGAGGTTCTTATGGTTGGTGTTGCTTTTGGCGAGTGAATTTATAGTATAAATGAATTTATGTTTGCTAGATTCATTTTTGCAAATGACCCTGCAGAAGCGTGGGGCCACCGAGCCATCTCCATTTTTTTAACTCTGGGCCGATGCGGGAAATGTCAAGTATTTCATCATGGGAGATGGTTGATGCTTGATAGTCACTGATGATGTTGCGGACAATTGTGATGTCATCATTGTCATTGATGTCTAGTCCAAATAAAATGGCGTTTGGATGCTTCCATTCACACTCGACACCTTCTCTGACGAGGATTGGGATATCATTATTTGTTGGATTTGTGGTTTTTTGTGGATTGGGTTGCAGTTGCTGGGTAGATATGTGGTTTCTAGCTATTGGATGTTCAGGTTTTTGTGTTGTGTCTTTTTTTTCAAGGTTAATTAATCTTTCTTTTAAAGTGTCCAGGGATGCTACTATGGTATCAAGGGATGTTATTTGTGTGTCCATGGCATCAACTCTTTCAAACAGGGCAATATATTTGTCCAAATACAAATGTGTTTGTTGGATTATATTACTTTTCTCTCCCCTCCCCTCCTGGCTGCTTTCATCTGCATTGGGCTTATCCTACCTTTCACATGGCAAACTTCCTGGCGCATTTGTGAGGGTGTCAAAAAGATGGCAACCAGAGCAGTGTAATAAAGTTTTTCTCTTCGTTGACATGCAGGAAATATTTGACACGCCTACAAAAATCCTAGCTTCAATTGCACTGCTGCAGGCATCATTTTTACTTATTTGACAAACACACATACACAATTGCTGCTACTTCCTTCCTTGGCTTACAACAGTTCATTTAGTGACCATTCAAAATTACAATGACACTGAAAAAAATGACTTATGACCATTTTTCACACTTACAACTGTTGCAGCATCCCCATGGTCACATGATCAAAATTCAAATCTTTGGAGATTGGTTCATATTTATGACAGTTGCAGTGTTGTGCAGTCACGTGATCAGCTTTTGCAACCTTCTGACAAGCAAAGTCAATGGAGAATCTACACTCACTTAATAGCCATATTATTAACTTAACAAAAGCAATTATTCACTTAACATCCATGGCAAGAGAAATCATAAAATGGGGTAAAACTCACTTAACAAATGTTTCACTTAGCAACATTAATTTTGGGCTCAATTGTGGTTGTAACTCGAGAACTACCTGTAATTATTCATGCATGTGGTAATCTTGATGTAAGCAATAACTATGGAGAAAGTTAAATAGAAATTTCTCATTACTTACCAAGCGTTACAATTTTGATAATCAATGCAATTATAATGAAAACCAATACGATAATAATACAGATGAGCAGAGTAACTGTTTTGTTGTCTGAAATGCATTGAGGTATGCAAGCTGAAAAACAAACAGGAAAATATCAGGGGATGAAGTTCAAGATTTTATTGTGGCTGTTTATTTATTTATTTATTTATTTATTTATTTATTTATTTTGTTGTCTTGTAAGCTGCCCAGATCGTAGTCACACTGTGGTGGCTTTATAGGACAGAGAGACACTATGGCACACTTAGACAGACAGGTGAACAGACAGAAGGAAAGCATCAGCTACTCTTAATGCCAGAGACTTTTCACATTTACCCCAAATGACTGGCAGTAATTTGTATAATAGTTTTTTGGCATTTTGTATCTTAGAATTGTCTTCCTTCAGCTTTGTGTATTCCGGCTGGCATGCTGGGAAATTTGGGAACGGAAGTTCAAAATATTTGGACAGCTTTGGGTTTGGGTTGGAAAAGTCTGGTGTTATTTCCACGTGTTTACAATTAAAGATTTGCTCTTGAGTCATGGTGGATCACCCACTAAGAAACAATATATCCCCATTCTGAGAGGGGAGGTAGGAATGTAACTGAACATCAGTTTGAAATGGAGGGAATGTAACAACACATACTCTGTCACTCGTGTCTGGCTGTGATTGGCTTCTGTGCCAGGCTGTATCTTTTTCAGGACACCACTTACAGTGGGTGATTCTTCGTAACAGATATTCCTCACTTTCCTTAGGCTAATCCACAATGATGTTCATAGCCCCAGCTCTGCCTTCAAGGCCCTCCTTAAGAGGGGTTTCCCAGCAATGGTAGCAGCCTTGCAATTCTTGCAAGGATGTAACATACTTAGAATTAAGTGCACCTTTACTTTGCCTTGCTAAAAGTTGGTATAAATGTGCCCGAAAAAAGGATCAGAAAAACTTTCTCTGCCAAAGTGCCTGCCCTTTGCAAAGCAGTTCCAAGAAAACAGAAACCTCAGCTGTACAAAAAGACAATTTGTTACGGAAAACAACTGAGGACGAGGGAAGGCAAGGCAGGCAGGCAGGCGGATACTTGAAGGAAACCATTTTAGCCAGAAAAAAAAAAAATAGAACATGCCACCCCAGCTCCCCATCTTTTCCAACAGCACTATTAACCAAGTTTAACCAAATCTTGTCCTTTGTGACAAAAGTGTTAACATCCCTCTCCAACCCTAATGGTCAAACCTCAGTGGCAGGATTTTTGTCCTGAAAATGGGAAATTCCCGCTAAGGAGATGTGGGAAACTGACCAAAAGCAGAGTGTTAGCATAAAGTTGGCATTGTGCGACATATTTCTTTTCAAAGAGAGGAACACTCAATCTCCTCTCAAAAAACCCAGAGGGGGGTAAAATAAAATAAAAGGATCCTGGCTGTTCCATAAGTGTGGCCCAGCTGCACCCACTTCATTTTATTACTTCCATCTCCCCTTAATTACTTCCCCTCTCCCCTCAAAGATTACAAAGGATGTCAGGCAGGGGCCCACCTTTACTTCTACTAGCATTTCTTGCCCTCTTTGCATCAGTCGTCACCTCAGAAGTCGAAGGATCATAAATTCCAGAATCTGTTTCTACATCTAAAAGAAAGTAGAAGACATCAAGTATGACAATACACAGAGACATGGTCTACTTTCACTATTAGGAAGGTGCTGCCCCCCAAATTCCCAACCAGGGATCCCTCTTTCTCACTCAAAACAATTTAAAGAAATATTTTAAGTAGCTGAAACCTCGCAAGATTCCCAAGTCTCGCCCTGTTGAATGTTCACAGGCAGAACTCAAGATGACTGCCAAAAACCTCATGATAGTTGACCATCTTGCAAGATTTGGGGTGATTATATTAGGGAGTGGTGCCCATGCCATAGGACAAAACTGGGCCTAAGTCTCGGGTATTTCCATAGTCTTGGCAGTGCATATTGTTTTTCTACAAGCAGGTAAACAGAATCCCAGGTGAGAAAGTCTTTGATTTACTCAATGAGCCTCTTAAAGCTTAGAAAATCGTCTGGCAGAGTCCTCAGATGCTCCTCCTGGTTGGTCAGTGTTGTGTGTTAAGTGTCAGGAGTGTTTGCTCCCGGTAAAGCTCTTATCAGAATTATCAGCCTACTGGTAGCCAGTTCTCTTACCAATTTTCCTTAAGTTTTCCTCTTGTTCAGTCATCTCCAAATGCTGCCGATCAAAACTTTTGTCCATCCAAGTTTGCTTTTTCAACTTATTTGTTGTGATTCCTCTGCTTAGAAAAGAGTTTGTTAGTTTTAGTCATAGACTCAGTTAAAAGTTTTTCTCCAACTTCATTAGTACTCTAGAATTTTTCTCCTATTTTCTGTTGTTCTCAGTTAGATGAAAGAAGTATATGAATACCTCACCTGTAATTTTTCCTGGTATTCTTTCCTGGTTACAAAACATATCAGGATTCAGACTGTATGGAAAGAAAAGAATTTGGTATTACTCATTCCTGCACAGGAGTACATCATTAATGTATTATTGTAGAGAAGATACTTTCTTAAGCTACCATATTTTT
This sequence comes from Notechis scutatus, assembly GCF_049901735.1. Taxonomy (NCBI): domain Eukaryota; kingdom Metazoa; phylum Chordata; class Lepidosauria; order Squamata; family Elapidae; genus Notechis; species Notechis scutatus. The sequence goes on along the minus strand of NC_142010.1, from coordinate 18,638,948 downwards.
CAGAGTATAAGATGCTCTCCAAAGTATAAGATGCACCTAGCTTTTGGGGAGGAAAATAAGAAAATATCTGCCTCTGCCTCCCAGCAATTTGCCTCCTTGCAGCAAACAGCAAACAGTCTGGTCAGCTTCAGCACAGCTCAAGTAGCACAAGCAGCTGATTGTCGGTTGGCCTCTGATCAGCTGTTTCAGGCTGCAGGGATTGCCATAGCCTATTGCCGCCTCCGCAGACCCCATTTTCAGCCCGTTCTGGGGGGGGGGGTCGGAATGGGCGGAAAATGGAGCGCACAGAGGCCAAAAATAGGATGCGGAAGCCGAAAATGGGGCGTGCAGAGGCAGCAATAGGCAATGGCAACCCCTGCAGTGTGAAACAGCTGATATCGGGAGGCCAAGCTGACAATCAGCTGATTGTACTAATCAGACTGTGCTGAAGCTGACCAGCCTCTGCTGTTTTCAGCAAGGAGGCAATTTGCTGGAAGGCAGAGGCCAAAGGGTGGGGGGCAGCGGGTGGGCGGGGCTTCGGCAACATTCGCTGTATAATACGCACAGACATTTCCACCCACTTTTGGGGGTAGAAAAAGTGCGTCTTATACTCCGAAATATACGGTAAACTTCTTCGATGTCTCCCCTCCACTGAATCTTGAACGGTGACAGGAATAGCCCCAGTAATTAATGTTCACTGTTGGAGGACATATTGAGTAAAATGCAGCAAAACTCACTTTACAACACTCTTGCTTAGCAACCAACATTTTGGACTCAGTTGTGGTTGTAAGTCGAGGACCATCTCTGCCTTCCTCTGCATGGCAGCCTTGTCCTAGTAAACACCTTCCCTTTTCTGGGAATTTTCCTCTCTGTTAAGAGGCACCAAAATAACCCAGACAATATAAGGTCCTCCCTCAAGAGGATTGGACTAGATGACCTCTGAGGTCCCTTCCAGCCCTGGACTGCTGTGCTGTTTCAAAGCTTCTTCTGAAGCCATGTCTAGTGCTAGGGTTTGTGTTCCTTCCTTCCTCTCCTTTCCCTCTCTCTCTCCTTTCCTCTCTCCCTCTATATCTCATTCACTTTCCCTTCTCTCCCTCCCTCTTTTCTTTTTTTCTTTCTTTCTTCCTTCCTTTTTCTTTCATTCCTTCTTTCTTTTCCTTCCCTCTACTGGTGGGCTTCAAATAATTTAATAATCAGTTCTCTGCCCAGTTGCTGGGTGGGCGTGGCCTAATCGGCTTCCTGCACCACCCTGAAAGCGAAAAAGGGCCGGGGGGGGGGGCACGTTTCCGGCCTCCCCTCTCCCCAAAGATTTCCTGTCTCTGCACTTTCCACTTCCTCTTATGCCTATGCTTACTTTTTCAAGCGTGGAGTTCAATAGCATAATTAACAAACGTTTAGAACAATTTTTCCTCCACAGCCCAACAACCACAAAGCGCTGGTGCCTCTGCTTCTTCATGCTGTCCACAAAGTGAAAGTTATCGCAAGACTAGAAAACACACATACTCATCAAAATGCAACAAGGTACTCCTCGCAATCATCTCATTACACCTGCCCTTGACAGCACTAGCAGCACAGGTGCACCCCGCTTGCAAAATACAATCCCCAAACGCCACAATTCCAGATATCCCTCTAACTAAACTAAATCAGCTAGCAGTACTTGACAACACTTGTAAGTGGGTCATAAGCTTGTAACAGAGAGGACATAGCAGGTGAAACTAGGCAAAATCACATCAGATACCTATACAAATAGCACAAGCCCCCCCCCCAACAAGGCTGTGTGCTCTCTCCACTTCTCTATACATACCAACGACTGCATCTCAAAAGATCCCTCTGTTAAAGTACTGAAGTTTGCAGATAATACAACAGTGATTGGTTTCATTCAAGACAACAGAAGGGAGGTTGAACAACTAGTTTTGTGGTGCGACTGGAACAATCTTGAATTAAACACACTCAAATCTGTAGAAATGGTAGTAGATTTTAGGAGAAACCCTCCTATACTACCACCTTTTACAATACAAGACAACACAGTATCAACAGTTGAGACTTTCAAGTTTCTAGATTCTATTATATCTCAAGACTTAAAAAGGACACCTAACATCTGAAAGTCATCAAAAAAGCATAACAAAGAATGTTTTTTCTGCACCAACTCAGAAAGCTCAAACTGCCCAAGGAGTTGCTGTTTCAGTTCTACAGAGGAATTATTGAGTCTGTCATCTGCACCTGTAGTTTGGCTCTGCAACAGAAGGAGGAGGGAGGAGGAAGAAGAGGAGGAGGAGGAGGAGGAAGAAGGAGGAGGAGGACCTGTATACTGCCCAAATCAAAAAGAGGGCTGTGAAAATATCTACAGACCCCTCACATCCTGGACAGAAACTGTTTCAACTCCTACCCTCAAAATGACTCTATCGAGCTCTGCACACCAGAACAACTAGACACAAGATTTTTCCTGAATGCCATCACTCTGCTAAACAATTCCCACAACACTGTCAAACTATTCACTAACACTGTATTCCTATTATTCTTCCCATCCTTCCTACTACCTATCTCCTCCCACTTATGACTATAACCTTGTTGCTTATATCTTTATATATAAATTATATATTTATATTAGTTTCCTAGTATGGTTTGATTGCTTATATAGTATCCTATGATTATCACTGTGTTGTATCTTATGTCTTTTGATGAATGTATTTTAATGTACTTGTAACGAAACTCTGTTTCCCCACCGCGAAGTTGTTGGAAAGCGATTAACCCTCAAACAGGGTCAGGAACGCTTCTAGACAAGCCTCAAAGGGAAGGCAGGGCACCCTTACTGAGAGTCACCCAGGAAACTAGCCGGACCCGGGGTAGAGAAGCTATTTAACGCACCTGCAAAGAGAAAAAGAATCGGTCGGGGACGGAGTTTTCTACTCTTTTTATTTGCTTCTCCCTTGTTCCAATCTGCGAACCAAAGCGCCCGCAAAAAAAAACAGCTAAAAAAAACCAAAACCCCCCACTCACCACACCGGGGGCAGGCGCGAAGGCGATCGCAGGTGAAAAAAGGCGAAGACATCTATCTCCACGCCAACAACCCGGGGCAGTAGTTGCCTCAGGCGCCAAGAGCGGGTGTGGCCTTATGAGGACCGCGGGGGAAGCTTCTCCATCCCCGGCACACACCCAGAGACCCTTCCCCACCTAAGCTTTGCAAATTCCACCCCTCCCCTGGGGATTTCCTTCTTTCCTCAGGTTTCTCCCGCAAAAGGAGCCAAGCCAGACCCCGGCGACTTCGAGAACATTCGCCAATGTTCCGTCTTCTAGGCCCCGCCCACGCAAATCACAATCACCGCGGCGCAAGGGGCCCCGTGATTCCGGAACTTAGAGGAGTCCTGCTTGGAAAATAAAGCCCCCCCCCCAAACCTAAGTCAGGGGTCTCCAACTTTGAAACTTTAAGGCTTTTGGACTTCAACTCCCAGCCAGCAAAGCTTTTAGACTTCAACTCCCAGAATTCCTCAGCCAGCAAAGCTTTTGGACTTCAACTCCCAGAATTCCTCAGCCAGCAAAGCTTTTGGACTTTAACTTCCAGAATTCCTCAGCCAGCAAAGCTTTTGGACTTCAACTCCCAGAATTCCTCAGCCAGCAAAGCTGGTTGAGGAATTCCGGGAGTTGAAGTCCACAGGTCTTAAAGTTGCCAAAGTTGGAGACCCCTGACCTAGAAGGAGACCCCCATGAACTTTTTAATTTCTCTGCCTCGAAAGTTATTGCTCGGGGTGAGGGGAAAGAACCTCCGGGGATTAAACCTCACGCTAAAAGGACGGGCGGGCTTCTTTTACCGCTGTGAGTTTGCCCGCGAGACCCGACTATTATCCAGGCAGCCCTTCCAAGTCCCGTTAAACCTCAAGATCTTTGGACTTTTCTACCGATTGCGCTTCGCCCAACACCAACAGCCACCCATCCCCACACACACCCCACTTTTTTTTTTTTTTTTTTGCTCCAGGTTTCCTGGAACAGACCGCACAGTGGCTTTAACGCGGCTGGCAGGAAAAAGAGTTGCTCGGTGAGGAACTTTGTAAAACTTCTTTGCTTCTCCCGTGTATCGGCTTAAAAGGCGCGGCCGCATAACGGAGCGCAGTATTAACAACGCGGGCACCCCCAACCCCAACCCGGCCAGGCAGCCGCTCCCTCCGGCGCCAGGACCGGAACTGGCTTTCCGAGGACCGCGAGGGGAGCCCCCCCCGCCCCAATCTCCGGAAGACCCAAAGCGAAGCCCCCTTCCCCACCTGAGCGTCCGGTGCCCGAGGGCTCCTTTTCTCTCCTCGCGTTTTGCTCCGTTGATCCTAAAACAGGGGCCTGAAATCTTAAACACCCAAAGAGACATCCGACCCCTTCGCCACAAGAAAAGCAAATGCCAGGATTCCCCGCCGGGAACCACAAGGCCACTCCCACCCAGTCACGTGGCACCCCCAGCCACGCCTAGCCAGGTTTTGTGGTACCCTGTGTTTTTTGTGGGAAATGGGTCTCCCTCCCTCCCTCCCTCCCTCACATTTCTGTTTTTCTCTCTTTTTTTCCTTGCTCCCTCGCTCTTTTTCTTTTTTTTTCATTTCTTTCTCTCTCTCTCTTTCCTTCTCTCTCTCATTTGTTTCCTTCTCTTTTCCTTCTCCCTCATCTTCCTCCATTATTTTCTCATTCCTCTCTCTCTCCTCCTCCCATTTCTGTTTTCTCTCTTTTCCTAGCTCCTCGCTCTTTTCTTTTTCATTTCTTTCTTTCTCTCTCTTTCTTTCCTTCTCTCTCATTTGTTTCCTTCTCTTTTCCTTCTCTCTCATCCTCCCTCCATCATTTTCTCATTCCTCTCTCTCTCCCTCCCTCCCATTTCTGTTTTCCTCTCTTTTTCCTAGCTCCCTCACTCTCTTTTTCTTTTTTCATTTCTTTCTTTCTCTCTCTTTCTTTCCTTCTCTCTCTCATTTGTTTCCTTCTCTTTTTCCTTCTCTCTCATCCTCCCTCCATCATTTTCTCATTCCTCTCTCTCTCCCTCCCTCCCATTTCTGTTTTCCTCTCTTTTTTCCTAGCTCCCTCGCTCTCTTTTTCTTTTTTTCATTTCTTTCTTTCTCTCTCTTTCTTTCCTTCTCTCTCTCATTTGTTTCCTTCTCTTTTTCCTTCTCTCTCATCCTCCCTCCATCATTTTCTCATTCCTCTCTCTCTCTCTTTCTCTCCTCCCCCCTCTTCTCTTTCTCTTCATCTCCTTGTGGCCCTTCATTGCTCCTTTTCTTTCTTCTTGGCAACTTTTCGGAAATCTGGGCTGGCTGAGGAGTGAACGCAAGCGGTGGCATCAGCTTCCCTGAAAACAACACTCCTCCTCCTCCTCCTCCTCACACACCGCCTGGCTGGCTGTTGTGAGGCCAGGACGACGCACACGAGCAAGGATACCCTCCTCAAGCGAGTGGTGCGGTGCCACCTGCGATGTTGATTGAAAAGCGTCCTCTGGGCAGCATTAAATCTCGCACTAGGGGCTTTCGCCGCCCGAAGGATGCTTTTCGATCAAAGCCGCCGCCGGCACCACTCACCTGCAGGTATAAAGAAGCTCAGGGCAGCGGGAAAATGGGGCTGGCCCCACCAAACCTTGAATGCCCAACCCAGGGATCAGGCTCAGAGAAAGCCAGAGCACCCTCACCAAAGATGTACGCCTGTTAGCCAGTCAACCCATCTGCTCTGCGCGCCTTCACTGAGCTTTGGTCGAGCATGGCTGCTCGGTTGAGGATAGAATAGGGACCTTGGAGGTCTTCTAGTCCAACTCCCTGCCTAGGGAGGAAACCCTACACCACTTCAGACAACATCAACAGCAAGTTTAAGATGGGCAGAATTCAACTTCCAGAATTCTCCAGCCAGCCATGGAAATTTTTTTTGCAAGATTGTGCCATTTATTTGTTTATTTATCAAATTTGTGTAGCTATATAATTTGGGAAGAACACCCTTTGAATAGTGTGGAATGGATTTTCAGAGAGAATAAATGCAGACTACAGGGACCAGGAGCAATACTCAGGTGACCCTGAGGACAGAGATAAACCTCCAAGTGCTTCAAGGACCTTTAAAAGGATGCAAATGACCAGCTGTCTGCAAGGAATATAAATCCTTCCATTCCCCTCCATCCAGTCAGAGCTGAAGAATCTTCTTGGATGAGAAGCAAAATGTCTTCAAAGAAAAAACAAGAAAGCCCAGTTGCCTCCAGAAAAAGCACCTTTGGGACCATGACCTGGATGACTGAGAATCTCTACAGATTAGTAGTCAATACTGGTCTTTTTCTCTTGTTTTTATTCAGTAAGAAAGTCCTGTACTTTATTTTGCTTTTCCCTCCCATTTTCATATATATCTTTTTAATAAAGATGGGTTAACCCTAATCCCAAGCATAACCCTTTTCATGACTCTTTCCATATTTTGCCTAAATAGTTCTTGTCATTCTAGGTACTATATACAACGCCTAGGGAAAGTATATAGCATATTAAAAGAACATAGGCATTTCATACTTTGCCTAAAAAGGTCACACATTCTATAGATTTCCTGGGCATTCTATACAATGCCAGCTTTTATAAATTAAACAGCACAGGTGCTAAAATACATCCCTGCCTCATTTCTCTGTGAGTTGGAATCTTGTTGATATGGTGGCCTTGCATATCGCAGCAGAATCTAGAATTTTTATAAAGCTTATGCATGAGCAATAGTAACCATCTATCAATGACTGAAAATCAGGCTTGTCAGATGTTACATCTTTTTTATCCTGCTCTACAGAGTAAAGAGTTGGTCTCTGACAGAAAGCCACTTAAAGAGACTAGAAGCGTTTGAAATGTGGATTTACAGGCGGCTGTTATGTATAAGCTGGGTTGACCAAATCAGAAATGAGGAGGTGTTAAGCTGCCTGGGAAAGCCAAGGGAAATCATCAAAACCATAAAAAAGCAAAAGTTAGAATATTTCGGACATGTGATGATGCGACACCTGGAAAAATACGGCACACTTCACTTAATCCTCCAGGCAAATGAGGTCCAGGCAGAAGAAGAACATCATGACTTCAAAATCTTGACAAAACTCAAAATTTTGGACAAAACTCAGCACGCCTTTTTGTGCGGCTGTTGATAAAAATAGGATTGCAACCATGATCGCCAATGTCCGATGCCAGATATAGTACAACAACAAGAAGAAGATCAATGATGGTGTGCAAAAGCTTTGTCCAAAGACTTGCTATGAGAACTAGATGCAGACCTGAAATAGATACAGGCGGTATATAATGCGGAACATGGTTTAGGTAAAGGTAAAGGTTCCCCTCACACATACGTGCTAGTCGTTTCTGGCTCTAGGGGGCGATGTTCATCTCTGTTACGAAGCCAAAGAACCAGCGCTGTCCGAAGATGTCTCCGTGGTTATGCGACCGGCATGTCTAAACGCCAAAGGCGCACGGAACGCTGTTACCTTACCACCAAAGTAGTCCCTATTTTTTTACTTGCATTTTTACATGCTTTTGAACTGCTAGGTTGGCAGAAGCTGGGACAAGTAACGGGAACTCACTGTGTTACGTGGTGCTAGGGATTAGAACCATCAAACTGCCCACCTTTCTGATCGCCAAGCTCAGCATCTTAGCCACTGAGCCATCGCATCCCCTGCAACATGGTTTAGATAGAACATAGTATATTTTTTGGTCAGATGTGGGCATGTCCATTGCTAGAATGCCCAGACCCGAAATCTGCTTGCTCAACAACCAATATATGCTCTGAATAAATCTAGTCAATTAGCTTATTATAGATGTGCCTGGTGTAGGACTTGCTTATTATGCTTAACAAGCTAATAGGCCTATAATTTACAGTTAGATCTCAAGTATCTTTTTTATAAATGGGCACAATAATAGCTAAGTCCAGTGCGGTGTGATCAACATAGGACAAGGAAACAAGAACCAGGGATCCATCAGTCCACATTCTTTAGTAATACTTTGGGTCTATTAAAGTCATTGCCTGGAGCTTTGTCAGGCTTTACAGTAGTTGCTTTACAATTTATTTTATTTCAGCACTTGTGATGGGCCCAGGTGGGAAGCAGGTTGGTGTTGAGCTTGTTGTTTTAGCCTACAGTGCCCTATAGCAGCATCCTGAGGGGAGAAGTTGAAACAGTTGATGTCCAGGATGTGAGGGGTCTGAAGATATCTTCTCAGCCCTCCTTCTGACCTGTGCAATATATAGGTACTCCATGGAAGGTAGGCTGGTTACAATTGTTGTTTTCTTTTTTGTCTGTCATGCAGGAGTTCCTGCTGTCCCCCCCCCCACCCCTGGATTTGATGAAGGCCCAGTTGGGATAGCCACATGTTCTTTTGAAGATAGCAAAGTCTACATTCTGTATAGAAAGGACCATTGATTTGAAAGAGGGGTCAAAGAGGCCATCTACCTTAAAATTGAACAGCCCTCTTTTGACAGAGTGGGTCTCGACCCTGAAGATGACATATGTGTAGCCATATTTTATTGTAGCTTTTGTCGATTCTTTTCTTAGCTTCTTTTAGGCCTTCTGCAAAGGAATTGAATGGTATTTCAGGTAATTGAATGGTATTTCACTCCTCTAGCTGTTGAAAGGGGAGGGTTCGTTTAGAGATAAAAGGGTAATATTATGGTTAGGAGGCATTCTTTCCCAGGGGAAGAGAGAAGATGCCTGCAGCTGGAAGAAGGTGGAGTTTGGAGTCACCGGACTGATGGACTGAGAATTGATTGGAGATTATTACTGGGGGGGGGGGTGGTTCAAACTTTTGCTTTTTACTGAGTGTAATTCCAGAATTTGATTAGAGTCGGAATTACACTGTCCTTGCCAATTTAATATGTTCCTAATAAACAGCTTTTAAAGGAAGATGGATACCTTGGAGTTTATTTCAAGGGGCATATTATCTGGAAGCTTGACAGGGGGTGGAATAAGACACCACCTATCTCCTTCCTACAACACAGCCCTTTCAGCAGTTCCAAGAAGGTTCCACGCCTATCTGCACTCTGATACAGGTGACCCAGAGGGCATAGATAAACTCCCAAGTTGTCTCAAGGGCTCTCAGTGAGAGAGTTAAGACCAGATGACTGCAAAGAAATATGATCCTCCCAACCCCTCCCACCTGCCATCATCCTGTCAGAACTAATCCCTCCATAGCCCCCACCAACATGCCAGAACTGATGAAGCTTCTTCGACCAAAAGCAAAACATCTTCTTCTTTCTCAAGAAAAAAACAACAGTCCAGTTGCCTTTTGAAAAAGCACCTTTGAGGCAACTATGACCTGGATGACTGAGAATCTCCACAGATAAATGGTATTATAGGCTTCAGCAAACAGTGCATTCCACATCATGGGACTAATAATAATTCCTCTCCATTCAGCATCAGTCCATGTGCTCCATTTGAGGAACTAGATGGATAAGGCCACTGAGCCCATGGCAGCAAGTGGAGGGTATTGATTCAAAAAAAGACTAGAAGCTAAATGTTAGGAAGAGCAACTGGAGGATCTGGAAATGCTGAGCCTTATCTACTTGGTTGACTTACAGTCAAAGAAAAGACCAAATAAATGAATAAGGGAAAAAAATCAGATAAAACATTGTCATGAAGAATGAAACAAAAAATACAACAACAAAGAAAAATAGGAGAAAATGGTCTAGCATAGCTAGACCCTCCAAAGTAAGACCTAAGCCCCCAAATCATCTCCTAGCAACAGTACCTAGAAATATTTTGGCATGAAAAAAAATGAAAGTACAAAGTAGGAGATTCTCCTCTCCACCCCCAACACAGCTGATAAGTAGAAGGTATAACAGGGCAGCCTGCCAAAGAAACAGCAGCTGACTTGGAAGAAATGCAAGCTCTCTGAATAGGGGGTTTAAAGGACACCTTCCCTGTGTTGGTATCTATGGTGAAGAATTTACCTTTGCTAGCTTGAATGCTTTGGGGCGAGTGGCAGAAACGATCTCATGGAGGTACTTTGGGGGCCCAGAAGGGCTGTAAAAAGGATCCTGAAAGCAACGTAAGGGGGGATTTGGGCTCTTATCATTCTGAGGCTGTCAATCTAGGATTCTTTGTTTAAATACTCATCCTTTCAGGGTGGTGTGGTGGTGGAAATGTTTGGGTTTGTTGTTGTTGTTGCTGTTGTTGTATGTAACCTAGAGTAACCCTGTTTTAGTTCAGGGAGGGGTGGGGGTCATATAAATCTTGAAGAGAAATAAATAAGTAAAACTTGAAAAACTCTATCGGGGCTAAATGATATAAGGGAGTGGAGAGGCCATAGAAAGAAAGATCTTGATCGATTTTATTTCCCTGTGTGATGTTAGATATTAGAATAAAGTGAGCTGGAACGGACCTTGGAGGTCTTCTAATCCAACCCCCTGCTCAAATAGGAGAATCTATACCATTTCAGATAAGTGACTGTTTAGTTTCTTCTAAACCTCCAGTGACAGAGCGCCCAAGATTTCTGAAGGCAAAGCTGTTTCACTGGTTTATTGTCCTCCCTGTTAGGAAATTTCTTCTTAATTCCAAGTTGCTGCTTCTCTCTTTGATTAATTTCCAACCATTGTTTCTTGTCCTGCCCTCTGTGCATTGGAGAATAATTTGACTGCTTCTTCTTTGTGGCAGCCCCTCAAATACTGGAATGCCGTTATCATGTCATCCATAATTGTTCTTTTCTTTAGACTGGCCAAACGCAAATCCTGTAGCCGTTCTTTATATGTTTTAATCTCCAGGCCTTTGATCATCTTAGTTGCTCTCACTGAACTTTTTCCAAAGTCTCAATATCTTTTTTGTAGTATGGTGACCAAAATTGGTTGCAGTATTCCAGGTGTGTGGTCTAACTAACTAGGGTTTTAGAAAGCAGTAGTAATACTTCACGTCATCTTGATCCTATGCCTCTGTTTATACAACCCAGAATTGTATTAGCTTTTCTGGCTGCTGCTGCACACTGCTGGCTCATATTCAAGTGATCATCCAGTAGGACTCCAAGGTCCCTCTCACAGTTACTGTTCTTGAGCCAGGTCTTGCCTACTCTGTACGTGCACCTTTGGTTTTTCCTGCCCAGGTGTAGAACCTTGCTTTTCTCCACATTAAATTTCATTTTGTTGGATAGGGCCCATTGTTCAAGTTTGTCAAGATCTTTTTGGATCCTGAATTTGTCTTCTGGGGTGTTGGTTATTCCTGCCAGTTTAGTATCATCTGCAAGTTTGATGAGCTTCCCTTCTATTTCCTCACTGAAGTAATTTATGAAGATATTGAAGAGTACTGGGCCTAAGATGGAATCTTGTGGTACCCCACTACTTATTTCTCTCCATGTGGATGTAGTACCATTAAGGACTACTTGTTGTGTTCGGTTAGTCAGCCAGCTACAAATCCATCTGGTGTCATTGTCTATTTTTCTAGCTTAACAAGAAGTAGGTTCTGGTCTACTTTGTCAAATGTCTTAATGAAATCTATGTATACTATGTCCACAGCATTTCACTTGTCTACTAATTTAGTCACTTTATCGAAGAATGATATAAGATTTATTTGGCATGATCAGTTTTTAACAAACGTGTGCTGGCTACTAGTTATAACTTTATTTGCTTCTAGTTGTTCACAGATCTGATTTTTTTAAGAAATTATCTTTTCTGGGATCTTCCCAGATATTGACGTTAGGCTGATTGATCTGTAGTTTCCTGGGTCTGTGTTGTGGAAACTGAACATCAACTCTGCTATTGAACATCAGCTCTGCTCTAGCCAGAGAAAGGGAAATAAGATAGAACAGGGAAGTCACAATACAGTTCTTTTTCAAAAATAGAAGAGTTTTGGAGTATTATAAGTGCAGAACGGATCACAAAACAGCAAAAGACTGAACACTTTTGCATTGAATATCTCATTCTTGGCTGCTATTCAATTATTTCCATCACAGCTGGAGTGATAAATGATTGCAGGAAGCCAAGCAGTCACTTCACAAATTTGGCATGTTCAGGAGGTTGAGGTCTGGGACTGCCAGCCTGTGTGAAATTTAGCTATCCCTATCATTAAGCATAACAAATCCCTCCCAGGCAAAAAGACATTTGGTTATTTAGTGAAACTGACCAGATCACCTCTACACAACCCATTGGTAAAAAAAAATCCCTCTGGATAGTGAAGAAGGCTTCCCCCACTTTCATTGTAACAGAGGCTCAGATGGGGAAATGAGTCTATGACAGGGGTGTCAAACTCAAGGCCCATGGGTCAGATTTGCAGGGGCTTAGATCTGGCCTGCAGGGCTACCCTGGAAACAGTGAAGGACCAGCCCATGGTGTCCCTGCTAGCGAAATGGGGCTCGGAAGGGCTGTGTGCAGCCCTCCCGAGCTCCGTTTTCACTGGCAGAGGGTTGCAGGAGGCCATCACAGCTGGAAATGGAGCTTGGGAGCCCGTTTTGGCTGGTAGAGTGCTTGGGCCACCACAGGTGCCCCCGACACAAGTGACGTTGAGCTGGCCATGCTTACCCTGCCCTCTCCTCCTTGAGGTCAAACACAACCCTGATGCGGCCCTCAATGAAGTTGAGTTTGACACCTCTGATCTATGACAATTTGCCATGGTCAACTTGCCATGGCCAACTCACTGCGAGACAACTTGCCACGGTCAACTTGCCACAGGACTGGACAAGAGTTATACTAATATCAAAGAAATTATGGAATAGAATCATCAAAGAAAGATGCAAAAGGAGGGACACAATGAAAAGTGAATGACAAAAATTTAAATAATGTTTTATTTATTTTAAATAATTAAGTTGAATTGTTAAATTGTCTCACGGCGAGTTGGCTGTGGTTAGTTGTCCTGCAGCAAGTGGTTCTATTCTGTGAGGAAACAGGATTTGTTGCAATTTCTCCCTGCTTCCCTTTCTGAATCATTTCCATTCTTTGCCTCAAATCCTCAAAGGAGGATTTTTTCTCTCTCCCTTTCCTTCAATATGCTTTCGCTTCCCCTCCTTCACTCCACTTTTCTATTTCTTGTTTGATCAGCACTTTTTAATTACTTCTTATTTCCAATACAAGCAAAAGCAGCTGTAAACTTCATTTTTCTTTTCAATCTTCCTTGTCCACCTAGACCTCTCTCATATAGACCTCTTGTCTATTTTCCTCTCTGGAGTCCTGTGTCAATGTGACTGCATTCTTTCTTACTTTCCCACTCCTCTTTCTTTCCCCTTATCTCTGTTTACAAGAACTTTATCATCCATTTCCAATAGCTAAGATATTGGCAATGCTGCCACTCCCTCTGTTTCTGTCAGCTTTCTCTTAGTATCGCCTTCATAACCTTTGGAACGTCTTGGCTCTGGAGTTGAGATCCACCTCTACCCTTTTGGCCTTTTGGCAGGGCCACAAAACTTGGCTCTGCTGATTGGCTTGGGGCTCTGAATGGAGATGCTTCACATTGGAAGAGGCTGGTGGAGTTAGTGAGAAGATCCCACCTTCGTACCGCTCATGTACTTATCTAATTCCGGTTAATTTTAATGTTTTTAATATTTTAATATTTCTGCTTTTATTGTATTGTAAGCTGCTCAGAGTCATTTTAGTTAGTGAGATGGGCAGTGTTTAAATTGAATAAATAGTACATTTTGACTTATAGACATGTTTAACATTCTCTGATTTTTGGACAACGGGACTCTTTTTAAGGGAAAAAGGACGAGGATCTTGTCCTTGTCCCGAATCATGGGCTGTCTGCCACCTTCTTCCTTCCTTCCCCTACCACCAAATGTTTCTTCTTCTGGTGTTCATAAAACATTGAGAAGAGTTTAGTTGTCTACCTTGAAGGATTACGTCTTTTAGAAATGGAGAGAACAATCGATGCATTCTCTCTCAAGGCTGCATTATTCTTCCAGTTACACAGGTCTGATGTTGAGAAGGGAATATACAATAAAACCATTGGTGGCTGACCCCCTTAACTGGCCTGCCATTTGTCCCTGTGTCAAAGGCATTAAATGTGTGTTTCTCCTAGGAATTTTCCTCAAATTATAAGCTTTCTTTGTTTCTCTCAAATCACACAGAGCCTCCTCTCCTGGTAGGCACTCAGAAGAGGTTAGGGTTCCTGGTTCCTGATACCTAATATGGAGGGAGTCAATTCTCTGTACTACTCTCAGACAATACAGGAACTTTTGCTTTAATTTTTAGGTTAACCATGATCTTACATCATTTTTGTAACTGTGGATGTCTCTAGAGCAAGGGCCTTCAAACTTGGCAAGCTTTAAGACTTGTGGACTTCAACTCCCAGAATTCCTGAGCTAACATGACTGGAGGAGGAATTCTGGGAGTTGAAGTCCATGAGTCTTAAAGCTGTCGAGTTTGAAGGCCCCTGCTCTATAGAGTTAGAAAACATTTTTTGCATACTTATGTTTCAACCATTTTTCTGTTTGCTTGGCTTTGGCTTTGACTTTTTTTTTTTTTGTCAAAATAACATTACTTGTGGCATAGTATTGAAATCTAGGCTTCCCCCTGATGGCCACTTTACCTAACCTTGAACCTGATAGTAAGGCCATTCATTTTCATAAAACCTTACTATTTTTCTCTTAACCAAGAGGTCTCCAACCAATGCTGGGATGGATAGGTCAAAATACACTCCAGACAACCAGGTGTGAATTTTTCTTATTTAAAGCTGCCTTCCTCAATCTGGTACTCAAAAGACATATTGGGTATCACATTGCCTAATCTCTGGCCATTCCACTCAGAAAGATTCAAGTGGAGGGCAGCACACTGAAGGGGTTAAGTAGTTTAAGGAAGTATCTTCTCTACAGTAAGGTCAACAATATTGTGTATAGAAATGAGTGATACCAATTTCTTATCTTTCTATATTATCTGAATCCTGATTTTTCTTTTTGTAACACAGACAGTTTGGAAGATGCAAGGAGAAAATGCAGGTGAGACAATCAGATTTTTCTTCCACCTAGCTGATGGTGAGAGAAAACTTACTGATTCTATGGCTAAAATGGTGGTTTTATGGTTTCTGTTCTAAGCTGAGAAAGCACAGTAAAGTAGGAATGAGTTAAAAAGCAAACTTGGATGGGCAAAAGTTTTGATCTGCAATATTTAGATTCAAGCTAGAATTAGGAAGACCTGAGAGGCAGTGTTGAATACGTATGACTCTGTATGTACATGTGTTTACGTGATATGCAAAGTGGAGTCTGATGTCAGACTCCGCTCATAGGTTCAGCTGCTGGCGGGAAGAACTGAATCCTGTCAGTGGCTGAAGTGTCGGGCAGCGCCAGCTATAAAAAGCTGGTGCCGACCGCGTTTGTGGGCTTTTGGATTCCGGTATGTAATAAAGAGTTTCTTTCACACTCCTGAGTCCTGCTCCTTCCTCATCAGTGCCCATCTAACAGGTAGGATTGTTTTCTTCGGCCATCCTTGGTTCTTATGGTAAGAGAACCAGACCTAAGTATTCTAAATCTGATAAATCAGATTTATCTTCTAATCTGGAGAGGCCCATGGAGTAAATCAGAGACTACCAGAGCTGTGATTCTATTTGGACTGCAGGAGAGTGTGAGTTGAAGTTCTGCCTTAGCCATGAAACCCAGCTAGGTGACCTCAGGCCAGTCACTCTATCCCAGTCCAACTCACCTCACAGGGTTGTTGTTATTGTACTATGAATAAGGAACATGGTGTATGCTCACCACCTTGAGTGATTTGTAAAAGTAGTAATGGTGAGATATAAATAATATGTATTACATATATCTGCTTGTACAAAGGCAAGGAGGTCCAATATGCACACACACACCCAAAAAAGCAATGGAAAGACTGTATTGTCATATGACATGGGCACCATTGCCCAATGGAATCATCTGAAATCTTGCAAGATTATAGACTCTTATGAGATAGGGAGTCCTCCTTGAGTATTGGCAGCATTTATATCCCAAAAACTGGACATAAATATGTGTTTGTATTGTCTTCTGTCTTCCTTTAAGGCAAGGGTCCCCAACCACCGGGCCACGGACCGGTACCGGTCCGTGGAACATTTCCTACCGGGCCGCCAGTTTGCTGGGCGCCGCCATCTTGTTTGACGAGAAAGTGCTTCCGGGTGAGCTTTTCCGGTTGGAAAGCGGTGTTTGGGTCCTGAAGGAATCCTCATGTCTTAGTTTCATCGAAGGGGTGGTGGCTTCAAATGAAACTAAGCCGCGAGGATTCTTTCAGCACCCAAGGCAAGGCGAGCCGAGCAACCATCCCGAAGCCGTCCTGAAGCGAAGCCCATCGACAAAGGTACAAAGGAGGAGTTGAAGGTGGCGGGGAGAAGTGGGGGACGGCTGGCTGGCCGGTCGCTCGGCTCGCCTTGCCTTGTCATGCGTGCTGATGCCAGTACTGGGCCGCGGATCATTTTGTGATGCCGGTACCGGGCCGTGGCACAAAAAAGGTTTGGGGCCACTGCTTTAAGGGCAGAAGGAGCAGAAGGAAATCAACTGAATCCTGGTGTTCCTTTGACTTTTGAGGTGACAACTGTATCTTCTTCTGGAAGCTGTGATGCAATGTGTATAAGACATCCTGGTAAAAACAGACACCTACCTGGGACTCTTTATAACCCCTGGGGAGGGACGGGAGTGTAATAAGACAAAGTGGGTGAAGCTGTGCTAAACCTACTGTATGTAAAACCAAGGTTCTTTTTTTCCTCCTTGGTTTTGATGAGAGGAAGTTGATGCTGTTTTTTTCTTCTTTTTGGAAAGAAAACTCTCACATAAAGCTGATTTTAGGTCAACACTGTGTCAACTCATAAAACATTCCTATGCCTGTTTTAGTAGTTGCCATTAAAAAAAAGGGGGGGGAGGAAGGAAATCTGGAAGAGCAGTGCAGCAATTGAAAGCAAAAGTACATTCCAACTCCTATCTTTAAAAGATTGTATTGCACCATAGAGATTATCTTAACTTACTGCACCTCTGTATGGTTTGCCAGTTGCACAGTGGCAGATAGGAAAGCACTCCAGAGGGTTAATGTCATTGCCCAGAAGAACATTGGTTGCCCTCTCCCCTCTTTGGAAGAGCTTTATAGCTCCCCCTGCCTTAAGAAAGTTCAAAACATTCTAAAAGATCCATCTTATGCCCTGGAAACCCTTTTTTTTGAACTATTACCATCTGGCAGACCGTACAGGGTAATAAAAACAAGGACAAATAGGCTGAAAAACGGCTTCTATCCCAGGGCAGTAACTCTATTGAATTCTATTGTATAGAGCAGTGTTGGTGCAGTGTCGGGGGTTTTCAATTCAATGTGTGGAGTGGGAAGGATGTGAGTTTGTGTTTATTTTCATGGTCATGATGTGCACTGAAGATGGTGTTTGATTTCATTGTACAAGGTGCAATGACAAACTAAACTAAACTAAACTAAACTAAACTAAACTAAACTAAACTAAACTAAACTAAACTAAACTAAACTAAACTGTAACTAAAATACCAGAGTTTTTGCCCGTGAATATATTTAATTGGAGAATGTGAATGATGACACCCAACCTGTGAATGGGATCAATTGGAGAATCTGGTTTCTGGGACACCCAGGGGGGAAGGGCAAACAGGGTCACAGGTGACTGTGAATTACATATGCCAGAGTTGGCTCCATACAGGGCAGTGCCAGTATGTTGCCTCTAATGAATCCTTTGAAGCTTTTTGAAGTTTGCTCGAGAATCATGATTTAATGAGGGCGATTGCTGGAATCTTGACACACTGAAGCTTTGGTGTGATTCCCATGTCACCTTGGTGTTTTCCATTTTCAGGACAGAAACGCTGCCATTGAACTTCGGTAATTGCAAGTAGAAAGTAGAAGATCTAAACTCTGTAAAGGACCTTGGAATACTCATCTCTAATGATCTAAGTGCTAGAGCCCACTGTAACTACATAGCCAAAAAGGCATTAAGATTTGTTAACCTAATCCTGCGTAGCTTTTTCTCTGGTAATATCACACTACTAACCAGAGCATACAAAACATTTGCTAGACCAATACTTGAATACAGCTCATCAGTCTGGAACCCACACTACATATCGGATAGTAATACAGTTGAGAAAGTCCAGAAATATTTCACAAGAAGAGTTCTCCACTCCTCTACTCGTTGTAGAATACCTTATGCCACCAGACTTGAAATTCTAGACCTAGAAAACCTTGAATTACGCCGTCTTTGGTCCGATCTAAGTTTGGTATATAAAATCATACATTGCAATGATTTACCTGTCAATCAATACTTCAGCTTCAACCATAACAACACAAGAGCACACAATAGATACAAACTCAAGGTTAAATGCACCAAACTTGATTGCAGGAAATACGACTTCAGCAACAGAGTGGTCAATGTCTGGAATACCTGACTCTGTAGTTTCTTCCCCAAACCCCAGAAACTTTAACCTTAGACTGTCTACTATTGGCCTCACCCCTTTTGTATGAGGTCTGTAGGGGGCATGCATAAGCGCACCAATGTGCCTACCAACCCTGTCCTATTGTTTCTTTTATTTTTCTTATATGTACCCATTTCATGTATTCATAAGTATATGAAGTATATACTTATTATCTTGTAAGCGATTGACAAATCAAATAAATAAATAAAAAAAAATTATCTTCTAAGTTGGAGAGAGGCTCATTGAGGAAGTCAGAGTCTTTCACAACTGAGATTCTGTGTAGAGTGTCAGTTTCAGATATAATTCAGCAACAATAACTGCATATGGAAAAACAAGGAAATCTTCCAATGTGCACCAAAAAATATCCCAGATGTAAGCCTGATTCTGTCATATAACTTGGGCACCATCCCTTTATATAATCACCTGAAATCTTGCAAGATGATTAACACTCGTGAGATTTTTGGCAGTCATCTTGAGTTTTGCCTGTGTATAATCAACAGTGCAAGATTTGGGGATCTTGTGAGGTTTCAGCTACTTAAAATACGTGTTCAAATTGTTTTGACCGGGAACGCCACAGAGCCCTACTTGGATATTGGGGGGCACCATCTTCCTAGAAACAAAACTGAACCACACAACTCTGTGTATTGGTTTCTGTCTTTCATATTGGTAGATGATGATTCTGGATGTGGGGATCGTTTGACTCCTGAGGTGACAACTGGAAGTTCTGATGCAAAGAAGGCAAGAAATACTGGTAAGAACAGACACCTGCCTAGAATCCATTATAATCTTTGAGGGGGAAGTAATGAAACAAAGTGACTAGAACGGGCCCATACCTAAGTTAAAAAAAACAAGATTCTTTATTTTTTCCCCACTTGTTTTGAGGAGAGGAAGTAGGGGGTGTTTCTTTTCTTTTTCTTTTTAAAGGAAAACCTCACACAAAACCAACTTTAGGCAAGCACTGCACCCTTTGTGAGTTTTCCATGCCACCTTCAGGACAGATAACCTGCCACTGACTTTTGGCACTTGGGATTAGAGAGGAAAGTCCAGATCATCCATCCGAGGGGGAAGAAATTGATGTTGATGTCTTTGTATCAACCTGCGTCTTCCTAGTAGCAAAATTGGACTACGTCTGTTTCTATTGTCTTTTTCCTTTCTTTAGGGGCAGAAGGAGATTCTGGATGTCTTGATCGTTTAACTCCGGGGGTGACAGGAAGCTCTGATGTAATGTGTCTAAGAAACAGACACCTACCTGGTAAAAACAGACACCTACCTGGGACTTTTTGTAATCCCTGGATGGGAGTGTAATAAGACAAAGTGGGTGAAGCTGTGCTAAAAACCAAGATTTCTTTCCTCTCCTAGTTTTGATGAGAGGAAGTTGAAGCCGTTTTTTCTCTTTGAAAAGAAAACTCTCATATAAATCCTACTTTAGGCCAACACTGAAGCTTTGGTGTGATTCCCATGTCACCTTGGTGTTTCCCATTTTCAGGGCAGAAACGCTGCCATTGAACTTTGGTAATTGCAAGTAGAAAGGGAAGTTCTGATTGCCCATCTGAGGGGAAAGGAACTGATGGTAATACCTTTGTCACAAAGAACAAGATCTGATTAATTGCCGTGGTGCTGCAGCAGAAGATGAGGAAGTTGAGTTATTTTACAGTATCATACCTCAATTTTGTGACATTAAATTTTCAAGACTTGGGCCTGACACTCTCACAAGTGTTACCAGCTCTTTCTTCTGGCAGGGCTGTTGGGCATTTAAGAGCGATGGGATTGAGACTGACTTTGTGTCTCCCACAAATGTGAGAAGGATGTAGGCTATTAGCCACTCCAGATCCATTTTGTTAAGTCTGGGCGGTGGGTCCCAAGGAGAGACGAGACTCGTGGTAGTGACAACAGCTCTTTATTAGGCAACCAGATACTGAGACGAAATTCCTAGCATCTTTTTATAGAGCTGGCTGCGGCTAGGCATATGACAGACTTTTGAGCTTGCCGCGCTTGGTTTTACCCAATCGCGGCAACCCCTATGCGAACCAATCAGGATTGCTTTATATTGTCCAATCACGGCCCGGCTCTTCCGGACCAATAGGAATGCAGGCCTACAAGCCTGCTAGTATGGAACACATTTCATTTGTTCTGTGGGGAAAGAAATCTGAAGGCCACACACGTCGGACACCAGAGCTGGGCTTCTGTCCTCCTCAGAGGCACTTTTGACTGCCTTCTTCTGTTGTTCTTTGTGGAGGGAAAGGGAGGGAGACGAGGGGTGTTCAGGTTTATCTTGGGTAGGATCAACAGGTGCAAGTTGAACCTCAAACATGAACTGTCAACAAATGTGAAGTCATCTGCCTTCTCCGAACAAAAGCTTGTCCAGATGTTTTGGGCTTCCTTTCCTAACTCCACTTCCTTAAGGCAGTTCTAAACGATAGAACACAAAAACTTCATACAAATTATAGCCAGTCGTTTGGGGTAAATGTACAATCTCTTGCCATAAAGGGCAAATACTGGCATTAATAGTGGCTGATTCTTTTCCTGTTCTGCCTGCCTGCCTGCCTGATTTAGTATGGTATTGTGTGACTACAATCCTAAGCAATCACAATAAAACCATGAATTTCATCTCTTAATATTTTCCTGTGTTTTGTTTTGCAGCTCTCCTATGTAAGCGCATTGCAGACAACAAATTAATTACAGCAGCTGTTGTTCTAATCACAGCTTTGATCATTACCATAATTGTATTGGCTGGTAAGTAATGAGACATTCCTATTTGTAGATTTTGGAAGTAGTTTGCTCTTGTCTCTTTTCTAAGGCAGGCCCAATGTCACCTAGCCGGTTCTCTTAGCTAAGACAGGACTTGAATTCACAGCCTTAAGCTTTGTGCCTAAGACAAGACTATAGCTCACAGTCTCCTGGTTTTGAGCTTGATGTGGTAATCACTACACCAAGCAGGATCTTTTCATGTAGCAGCTAGGCTAATTTTATGTTTTTCCCGACATACTCAACTCTCCCTTTCATTTTCACGTTTTAAATTCATTTAAATTACCCAAAATTGAGTAAAAGTGGTTTTTCTTTGGGCAAAGACACATGAACCTGTTGCCCTATCCCAACATTTACATTGATTCAAAGTGCTTTACCTACATTGGGATAAAAAGGACTTTCTGATAAGCGGTTTTGTGTAATGAAGGGAAAACTTTAACAAGCACTGCTTTAAAGGACATGTATATAGCCATTGACCTTACAAAAGTGTGAGTCCAGGCAGTGTATAGCCATAAAAATAGAATTATAATATAATCAGGTAAAAAACTAAAAATCATAACAAAATACACAACTGAGATACAACATCTAATACACCTCCCAAGAGAGGCCTATCTAATATCCTGGCCCCAGAGCCCAAGAGATCAGCCAGGTCTTTTGAGTTTCCCTAAAAACTAACAGGTCAGGCACCATAATAGAAAAGTCACAGCTCCTAAATCCCATCAGATGATGTAGCTTCAAGTAACACAAAACAAAACAAGCATAAGCCTAAACATTCTTTCACACAAGCCATGTTCACTTTTGCTGACATTTATTCTTTGCCACGGACCACATACCTCCCTCCTTTTTACCAGCATTTGCACTTTTAAACTTTCTCCAACCATTTTCCACCTTTAATAAAAAATTCTATCAAGTTACACAAATTTAACTGGCCATCAAATGTAGAACTTGCCATCATTCACTCATTTTTCCCTGTGGGGGGAAAATGTATCAAGTATTTTAATTTTTAGAGCCATACTCTTTGCTGTATCATACAATCCATGTAACATTTGCTGCCATTTATTCAGATTCTGAGCCAATGCCATGGTATTAAACTGGGTACAAAAATTCACTTACTTTAACATCGCCACATTTGTTTGAAAAACATTTAGCACACATTTGTATCTTATTCCCTACTCAATGTTGAACCAGTCATAAAAATGTCTATTCTCATACATGTTTCACTTTCATCGTAAACAACTCTTACTACATTCAGCTTACATATTCATGTAAAATACTCCATTAATGTCAGCATTCCAGCAACCCTCCATCCCAATCAGTGACTCTGAGACAAACATATCTCAAAAGTACCTTTATTAGGATAATAACTGGCACATCTGTGGAATCCCGAATCTGAAAGTTTCCCGGACTTCCCACTATTTCCCAAACTACAAATCCATCCCCGCTTCCACTTTCTCAGGCTTGTGGCAGTGTGGAATATGGCTTCCAAAGCTGACACATAATACACTTTATCATACATTTTCTCTATATTGACGAATGAACTTGTTTTTACATATTCATGCTTATGTAAATGACTTACTAAAGAATGAAATCTGGACTTTTGTCTCCTGTCCAGCATAAAACTACAAACAACTTCACAAGCTGATTGCATTAGCACCTTTCATACCATTTTGATTAGAAAAATCTGCCAGATACTTTCCCAGACTCACTCAACAAAATAACTCCCCAGTAGACTCTGCGCTCAAACATTTGCTAGGTGTCCCCTTATATAGGAGAACACTACCACTAGCACTTTGATTTACTATACTCTCCATAGTGCTTACAGCTCTCTCGAAGCAGTTTACAGAGTCAGCATTTTCCCCCCAGCAATCTGGGTCCTCATTTTACTGACCTCGGAAAGATGGAAGGCTGAGTCGATGAGCCTCAAACTCTTGGCAGTGAGCAGTGAGTTAGCCTGCAATGCTGCATTCTAGCCACTGTGCCACCACAGCTAGAACAGTATGGATACTCTTTGTTTAGTGGCAGCAATTGATCCAGCTACTCGGTTGTTAAGTGATGCAGTTCTATAACATTTTTTTGTAAAATACACCTGTAGATTTAATTACTCACCTTAGTCATACTTGTGATACATGCAGCATTCCTACTAATGGTAAAGGCAGTATTGATTAGTTGGCTAGGTTTCCATAAGTACACCCAGAGATCTCTACAGTAAATTAGAGGCTATCTTGCAACCCACAATACAGTTGTTTGCATCAACTAGGAGATACTATATAGGAAGAGTCAGGGGTGGGATTCACATTTCTTAACAACTGGTTCTGTGGGTGTGGCCTAATTTGTGGGTGTGGCTTGGTGGTCATGTGACTGGGTGGGCACGGCTTGTATGTAAATATTATAAATATTTATGTAAATATTGATTTTTTTATAAAAAAGAGCAACTTTTACCCCAAAGCAGGCAAAGCAGGCAGATTGAGTTGCTCATAGAATCACAGATAAATTTAGAGATCTATCTATCTGCAATCGGCTATCTGAGTCTGTCACATAAAATTTGCTAGCAAGCAAACTCACAAAATTACCGTATTTGCCGGCGTATAAGACGACTGGGCGTATAAGACGACCCCCCCAACATTTCCACTCAAAATATAGAGTTTGTTATATACTCGCCGTATAAGACTACCCCCTCTTCCACACACCTTCCACTTTTGCACTTTTTTTTTTTTTTTTGACGCACTTTTCTGCTTTGGACAATTTTGAAATGAGCTAATCCAATTTTGAACCAAGAATATGCAAATAGCTATGGAGTTTAGAAATGAGTTTTAAAAATATTTTTCATTGCTTACCATTAAGCGTAAAATATGTTGTAAATAAAATGAGAACACAGGAAACGTTCTCTTCTCAATACAGCTGATCTCTCTCTCTCTCTCTCTCTCTCTCTCTCTCTCTCTCTCTCTCTCTCTCTCTCTCTCTCTCTCTCTCTCTCACACACACACACACACCAAAAACCCGGACACTGAAAAAGGCTGCCAGGAACAGTATATTCAATGCCTTCTCTTTAATCAAGAAACAAGAATTCCTTAGAATCTTTTTTTTTCCCCAAGTGGCCCTCTTTAAAAAAAAATGGAGGTAACACTTTCATTCAAAAAGTCTTCCAGTATCTGGAGTCGCTCAGACATATTGAAGTGAGGCAGGAGAGTAAGTGAAATTTGAAATGATCCAGCTACCGTTTTCTTCCTCCCGCCCGAAGGCCATTATCTCCACGTCAAAACGAACGAGGGAGGCAAAGAAGCCAAACACGCTAAAAGGATCTCTTTATTTTCCTACACAAGGTCACACCTACTTTTCCGCATTCAAAGGACAACCTCCTCACCACCACCACCACACACACACACACACACACACCCCAATACCCGCAAACAATGTTCTGGGCATTAATCACCATTGCTACATTAACCTGGTAAATTTATACCCTGCCTCCCCAGTGTTGCTTTGACGGCAGGATTTCACACAGCGGGCGCTCGTCGCTCTCTTCTCTGCTCTCCCACAGTTCGCACATGTTGGAAGCACCGTAAAACCTGATAACCCACCCGGGGCTCCCCCATCCTTAACCTACAGCCGCCCGCGCATGCAAAACCTGCGTGCAAAAAGAAAAAAAAGAAAAAGAAAAGTACGCTGCACGTGAGGATCTTTGAATCCTCTCCTCCCCACACCGCTAAGGAAGGAAGAGGGGAAAGGTTGCGCAGCGCGTGGCGAGTGACACCCGCACACACACACACACACACACACACACCGCTCCCCCCAGCCTCCCCCGGCTGCAACTCAAGGTCGAACTGGGAGTCGGAGTCTCCCGGCGTATAAGACGACCACCCCACTTGGAGGCATGTTTTTCAGGGCAAAAAAGTCGTCTTATACGCCGGCAAATACGGTAACTCACAACACACCATGTATGCAAATATTGGGTTGTTTTTTTATAAAAAAAGAGCAACTTTTACCCAAAAGCAGGCAAAGCAGGCAGGCAGATTGAGTTGCTCACAGAATCACAGATTAACTTAGAGATCTATCTATCTGCAATCGGCTACTTGAGTCCTCACTGAAAAGCTTCAGTCCTAAGGAAGGTTCAGCTCTGCTTTTAGATTAGCTAGAAAGCAAGAAATCCAAGGATTTCCTTCTTTCTAGCTAATCTAAACCTCCTGGCAGAGCAGAACAGCTAATAGTTGGGGGAGGGGGAAAGGAAGGAAAAATAGCAACTTACCAAAGCAGGCAAGTTGGATGGCTCGCATGCCAGGTAAGGAGGGAGTGGGCGGGGAGGGGTGGGGCCAGCCAGTGGAGAGATTTGCCCGTTCTCCGAACTGGGGACAATCGTGTGTGCAGCCTTTGCAAGAAATCATCAGCTGTGCTGCCTGGACAGCTGACAAGTGCTGCACTCAGGTGGGCAGTGTTTGAAAATCCTCTTGTTTCCTGCTTTTTCAACCTCAGCTGTGCCGCGCAAAGCAGCTGAGGAGGGAAAAGCAGGGAATAAAGGACAGCCTAGAGCCCAGGCAGGCGGGTGGGCCAAACACCGAACCGGTTAGGTGTCAGCTGCTCTTCGCAACTACAGATTCTATAGAACCAGGCCGAACCAGTAGCATCCCACCCCTGGGAAGAGTACTACAACATATTCAGGATGTAAATTTAAAATTAGATTATGAAGTTATATACGTGTTTGTGTGTATGGGTAGTTCTCAGTTAGCAACCACTTGTTCATCAGCTGTTTCAATTATGACAGCTCTAATAAGGAGACTTATGACCAATCCTTGAAGTTGTAACAATCATAGAAGCCCCACAGGGATGTGATTGTAATGTGTTGGTCGGCAAACAGCGTACATTTACAGTAGTTACAGCATTCCACAGTCACATGACTGTTGTTTGTGATCTTCATAGCCGGTTTCCAACTAGCAACATCTTTGGGAAGTGAGCAGGAAGTTGCAAGTCACAGTCACATAAGGTTGCACTTAAGAACCCATCATGATTTTGCTTTGCAAGTGCAGCTGAAACTGTCAAATTAATTGCTGTCATGAGTTGGGCATATGATTTTTTCAGTCTGCAACTGTGTTGTAGCAATGGAATTGCCAGTTTCAGTTGTGATTGGTAAGTGAGGATTACCTCTATTTACAGGTGAATTTACTTGCCTTCCTTAAAAAATCCTGGAAATTCAATTTAAGTGAGGTAGCCTAATATTAATCATTCAGACTTGTTTTCAGTATTGTAGTTAATTGTCTTAACTCATTTTGTTTTTGTTTCAGTTAACAAAACAAAATCACATCCATGTAGTCGTCCCTTTGCAAGCCAAGGTGTTGCCTGCCCAGATTCCTGGATTGGATACCTAGGAAAGTGTTTCTATGTATCAAAAGAAGAAAGGAATTGGACTCTCAGTTTAAGCACCTGTTCTTCATTTAATGCATCTTTGGCTGTGATTGATTCTCAGAAGGAATTGGTAAGGAATAAGGAGACATCATGATTAATTGCATAAT
Source organism: Notechis scutatus (assembly GCF_049901735.1). Classification (NCBI taxonomy): domain Eukaryota; kingdom Metazoa; phylum Chordata; class Lepidosauria; order Squamata; family Elapidae; genus Notechis; species Notechis scutatus. The sequence continues at coordinate 18,612,436 of NC_142010.1, read as the reverse complement.
TGTTCAGGCATTCACAAATATAAAAAGCAGTCCTATTACATTTTCTTTCTTTTTTTTTGGACAAACCTTATTAGTTTTTTTAAAAAAAATACAATACACAAACAAACAGAACATAGGATGTAGTAACATAAAATATCTTTTCTAAAAGAAACAAATAAACCATCTTATTTAAAAAGAAGATAATTCCAAATTATCACATTTCTATAATTTAATATATATATTTATCTTATCTAATCAACTTTGTATCTTTTCCAAACTTCTCTTTATTACTCCCTTTATTTCTTCTGCCTTGAAGTTATATACTCATTGAATATAATTTCATTAGTGCTCTTCCACATCCTGTCGAACTTAAACAAACATTACACAAAACATAAATACATAAAACTTCTTTTTGGAAAGTGGCTTACCCTGGGTTAACTCTTTTTATACAGACATCAATCAAAGTTTATACTCACTTAATATACTATCTCATATCTTATTTAACATTCTCTATTTTCCATATATTTTCTCTCTCCTACTCATTCTTTTAATTCTATTTTATTTATTCCATCTCGATTGGAATAATTATATTTGCATCTTTGGTCCGTTTTCTTTCAATCACCTATTTATCCTTTCTATCTAATACAATATTTCTCCTGTAAACACTGATTGAAGTATGACAACTTTTTATCTTTCCCCTGAATAACACTTAAGATAATACATATTTTCCGTACTGATTTTGCTCCGTACATTCTAAGTATTACATTTCAAAATAATAAAACAAACAAGTAATATTGAATTTAATAAGTAATAATAAAACTAAAAAAAAAATGAAAAAGGAATGTTAAATTTATAATATAATAAAAACAATGTTTCATAGGAAATTAGATTCTATTATTAATTCTTAAACAATAAAAATAATATTTCATAAGAAATTAAACTCTATAATTAAATCATGGCTTCCCTTTAATACATTTTTAACTCATAAAATATTTTGATTTTCTAACTCAGCTTCAAATACTAATGTCTACAATACATTCTTATGTACTTTTGCAGAATTATTTTTATAAAATTATCTTACCCCTTATCTCTGAAAAAAATTCGTTTTTTAGCATCTTGTTTAAAGCCTTTATGACTTCTCTTTCCTTTTCCCCTTCCATTCTTATCCATTCTAGCTTTTTGACCCCCCCCCCCCCATCTCTCAAATTTCACTCTCTTAGTCTTCCCTCTCTGTTGTATTTCTCTTTTCTGTTGCTTTCTGACATCATATCACTTTTTCATCTCATTTTTCTTTTTCTTGGTTGCTTTTTTAAGTTCTAAGTTCACCTTTTCCTTGCCCCCCTTCCGCTTTTCTTCCTCCACTAAGTGTGTTTGTCCATTAAAGATGGCTTCTTCTCCTTCATCCCAGCCTTCCTGTCGTTGTCGTAATTCTTGGTAGGTAGAGATCGCCATTTCTAAAAAGTGAAAAATAGATCCAGAAGAGCCCTTATCTTCTTGTTTCCTCCTGTTTTGGCTCCCAGGGTGGTGCAAGAGGCCACGCAGGGGCAAAATGGGACACGGGGGTGCAGTGAGGCCCTCCTGCAGCCCGTTTTGACTTCCAGGGTGCTGAGGGAGGCCGACTAGGCCCAAAACGGGGCATGGGGGTGCGGTGCTGCCCCCCTGTGGCTCGTTTTGGCTTCCAGTGTGGTGAGGGAGGCCAATGTCATGTGATGACAATGTAATGCTGTGAGTTTGATACACCTGATTTAGTGCTTCCCAAACATAGGTGAATTATTTCCCAGTAAAGACACACCCATTACTGAATCCCGGCTGACACATTTACATTAACTTAAAGTGTTTTACGTACATTGGATAAAAAGGACCTTCTGAATAAGGAGTTTTGCCTCATGAAGGAAAATCTTTGAGAAACACTGATTTAAAGTGTATGTAAGTAGCGATCGAGCTTGCAAAAAGTGTGGCTCCAGGCAGTGTACAACCATAAAAACAGAATTAGAATACAGAAACAAAATACAAACAAAATACAGAACTCAGATTTAGTTTTAAAAAATGTCAGATTTAGTTAAAAAAAAAAAAAGATATTGCAACTAGAAGTAACTTTAAAAGTAAAGAACAGATTGGATTGGTTAACCCAAATTTCTGGACTGTATTTTTACTACTACTCAACTTGAAGAACTTTAGGAAACTGTTGGAAAACAATCTTATTCAGAGACATATTGATTGCAGTTAAAATGTTTTAATTCAGCGAAGTTTTGCTCTCTTTCAAAAATCCAGTGTGCTTTGAACATCTTGTTACAACCTATTGTTTACAGAGTAATAGCAGCAATCAGAGCAATAAATTTCTCCCACCCAGTAAATCACAGCTGCTAGTAAAACAATTAACCCTTTCCTTGCAGACTCTCAATACTACCTCATTACTTTAATCAAACACTGATTAATTCATTACCTCAAAACTTACAACTTTTTTACAACTTTTCTACCTCATTACCTATATCAATGATTAGATAATCAATTTATATAAAATATTTCATTAATGGTTTCATTGATTTATTGTTTTAATTGATTAGTGTGATTAGAGTGTTTAGTGCAAATAGTGTGATTACTGATTAGTTTAAAAGATCAAGATTCATGTAATTTAATTGATTAGTAAAATTAGTGATTTAGTGAATTTAATTGAACAGTGTCATTAATGATTATTGTAATTAATTGATTAGTGATTAGTGTAATTAATTGATTAGGCTGATTGCTGCTTAGGAAAATTATTTGACTAGAGAGATTATTGTAATTGATTGCTTGGTGTGATATTGGCTATATTGATTATCCAAAATTGTTCCATTAATTAATTTAATCAACGTACCATCTTAACAAACCTACCATGCCAAGAAAAAAATCCAATGCCAAACCACAACCTAAAGAGAAAGTAATCCCTACCAATGAACCACAAGACTCCTGCACATGCCTTAAATGCTACAAAACTCTAAAGGATAATGAAAACTCCATCAAATGTTCTCTATGTAACAAATACGCTCATCATGACTGCTTGGGATTACCCGAGCAAATGATTCAATACCTAGAATCATCCAATGAGTTTCCATATCTCTGCAAATCATGCAGACACAAACTGGATCTGTTTGAAAGAGTTGATACCATAGAAACACGAATAACATCCCTTGACACCATAGTAGCATCCCTGGATGCCTTAAAAGAAAGATTATCCAACCTTGAAAAAAAAGATACAATGCAAAAACCTGAACATCCAATAGCTACAAACCACATCTCTACCCAACAACCACAACCCAATCCACAAAAAAACATAAGCCAAACAAATAATGATATCCCAATCCTCATCAGAGAAGCTGTTGAGCATGAACGGAAATGTCCAAATGCCATCTTATTTGGTCTAGACGAGGACATCAATGACAATGATGACATCACAACTGTCCGAAACATCATCAGTGATTATCAAGCATCAACCATCTCCCCTGATAAAATACTTGACATTTCCCGCATTGGCTGAGAGCTCAAAAACAGAGACGGCTCTGTGGCCCCATGCTTCTGCAGGGACATTTGCAAAAATGAATCAAGCAAACGTAAATTCATTTATACTATAAATTCACTTGCCAAAATCAACACCAACCATAAGAACCTCCGTTCTTGCCCTGACCTAACCATACAGCAACATGCCCGCTCTCGTGTACTCTGCATTGAACTCAAAAAATGTCTAGACAATGGAGAGAAGGACCTGTACATTGACTACCATGCTGACTGTATCAAAAGTAAGTCATGCAACCCGCAACTCAGCTTTAACCTTCAACCACAACCCTACCTCAACTAATCCACCATCACCCAAGACTAGGCACGCACGCCCCTAACTACCTCAATTCCAACTAATGCTGGCCTTAAATGCAAGCTACTCAATGCAAGAAGCCTTGTGAATAAAATACCTGAATTTCTCCTCTTACTAAATATGGCTAAATTCAACATCATATTTGTCTGTGAAACATGGCTCAACGCATCTCTCCCTGACTCCATTACCACAGTAAGAGACTATCATGTTTACCGATCCGATCGTGAAATCCGTAGAGGAGGTGGTGTTGCTATCTTCTATAAAAAGTCCTTACATCTAAAAAACATCCAAGTTACCCAGGAGCTTGCTCTTCCTGAGACCATCATCTGTGAACTATCCTTAAATATCACATTTCAACTCTTACTATGTTACAGAGCACCTGATTATGACATCGAACATGTAAACAAGCTAAATACACTACTAACATGGGCAGCATCCTGCCCACACACTTTTATCTTTCTTGGTGACTTCAATCTACCTCATACTGACTGGACCCTAAATGAATGTACAACTGAACCCCTACACGCAACCTCCTACAATGCTGTTACAAATCTGGGACTGGAACAACTAGTAACCAACAACACTAGACTAAACAACTGCCTCAATCTCATCTTCTGCAATAGTTTGAATTTAATTTACAGAATACAAACTAAAGAACCCTTTTCCAGCAGTGACCACAATATGATTGACTTTTGTCTCAACATACGTCCACACAAAAATCATCACAATGACATAATCCCCATTTATAACTTCAAAAAAGGCAACTATGATCTTATAGAAAACGATCTCTCATCCCTTGATTGGCAATCTCTATTCGCTGGATGCAATACTGTTGAAGACCATTACAACATATTTTTACTTGAAGTCAAAAGAGTCATCAAACTATATGTACCAACAACAACTCCCAAAACAAAACAAAACAGATTACCCCTAACAATAAGGAAACTTCAATCCAAAAAGAGATCACTCTGGTGGAAAAACAAATCTGGTCACATTGCCAATTTCAAAAGCCGATACAAAAATTTATGCCACCAGATAAAGATTGAATGCACCAATTATCACATTAAACAAGAGGAAAATCTTCTACGTACCAATTCCACCCGCGCTTTTTACAATTTTGTAAACAACAAACTAAAAGACTCAAGGTCCATCCCACCCCTGATAGGACCAAATGGTAAAGACTGCAACGATGACACCATTAAAGCCAACATCTTTAACACATTCTTCAGCTCAGTATTTGTAAACAGCAATGGATCATGCCCAGTATTTCCTAGTCGAACCACAGACAACTACAATGATCTAATACACATCGATTTTACTGAAGACAATGTTGAAAAAGCACTACGCAATCTAAAACCATCTCTATCTATTGGACTGGACCGAATATGTGCCTACTTCTTAAAAAAGCTATCCACTGCCATAGCCGAACCTCTAAGCATAATCTTTGAAAAAATTTTCAGGACTAGCTCCTTGCCAAAACTATGGTCACAAGCCACAGTCATCCCCATCTTCAAAAAGGGAGACCCCAGCCTAGTTGAAAATTACAGACCAATCTCCTTATGCTGCATCACCTGTAAAGTCATGGAATCAATTATTAACCAATCCATTATCCTCCACTTAGAGACAAACAAACAACTCTCCAATAAACAATTTGGTTTCAGAAAAAAACTATCCTGTAATCTGCAACTCTTACACTGCAAAAACATATGGACTACACAACTTGATCAGGGCAAAACAATAGATGCAATCTACATAGACTTCTGTAAAGCTTTTGATTCAGTGGTACACGACAAACTACTAAAACTAAAATCTTATGGTATCTCTGGACAACTACATAACTGGATAGAAGCATTCCTGTCAAACAGACAACAAATTGTCAAAATTGGGAGTGTCCTATCAAATTATGTACCTGTCAATAGTGGTGTCCCCCAAGGCAGTGTTCTAGGACCAACTCTCTTCATACTCTGCATAAATGACCTCTGTGATCATATTAAGAGCAACTGCATTCTTTTCGCTGATGATGTAAAGCTATTCAATACCACAGACAATACTGCTACCCTTCAAAAAGATCTTGACTATGTATCAGAATGGTCAAACAAATGGCAACTTCAAATCTCAACAAATAAATGCTCTGTCTTACATATTGGCAAAAAAAATCAGAAAATAAAATACAAGTTGAATAGCCAAGATCTTGTTGATGATCCAAGCTCTGTCAAGGACCTTGGAATACTCATCTCTAATGATCTAAGTGCTAGAGCCCACTGTAACTACATAGCCAAAAAGGCATTAAGAGTTGTTAACCTAATCCTACGTAGCTTTTTCTCTGGTAATATCACACTACTAACTAGAGCATCCAAAACATTAGCTAGACCAATGCTCGAATACAGCTCATCAGTCTGGAACCCACATTACTTATCTGATATTAGCACAGTTGAGAAAGTCCAGAAATATTTCACAAGAAGAGTTCTCCACTCCTCTACTCGTTGCAGAATACCTTATGCCACCAGACTTGAAATTCTAGACCTAGAAAACCTTGAATTACGCCGTCTTCGGTCTGATCTAAGTATGGTATATAAAATCATACATTTCAATGACTTACCTGTCAATGAATACTTCAGCTTCAACCATAACAACACAAGAGCACACAATAGATACAAACTCAAGGTAAACTACACCAAACTTGACTGCAGGAAATACGACTTCAGCAACAGAGCGGTCAATGTCTGGAATACTCTACCTGACTGTGTGGTTTCTTTCCCAAACCCCCAAAACTTTAACCTTAGACTGTCTACTATTGGCCTCACCCCTTTCCTAAGAGGTCTGTAGGGGGCGTGCATAAGCGCACCAACGTGCCTACCGTCCCTGTCCTATTGTTTCTTTTATTTTTCTTATATGTACCCATTTCATGTATCCATAACTATGTATATACTTATACCTATTATCTTGTAAGCAATTGACAAATCAAATAAATCAAATCAAATCAAACTGAGGCACAATATCTAATACACCTCCCAGGAGAGGCATCCTGGTCCCAGAGCCCAAGATAACAGCCAGGTCTTTTGAGCTTCCCTAAAAGTAACAAATTTGGGGCCAGTCATATTTCAGGGTGTGGTTGTGGGGTGTGGGTGGAGGACCTAATTCCACAGGACAGGCATCATAATAGAAAAGGCACATCTCCAGAGTCCCATCAAATGACTCAGTGTCAAAGATAAGCAGAACTGCACTCTTACACACACCAGCCATTTTCACTTTTCTTGACATTTATTCCTTGCAACAGACCAAATATCCTCTCCCTCCTTTTTACCAGCTTTGCAGTCTTAAACTTTCTCCATTTTTAGAGTCATAGTCTTTGTTGCATCATACAATCCCTGTAAAATTTGCTGCCAATTATTTAGATTTGGAGCCAATGCCATGGCATTTATCTGGGTACACTTACTCTAAAATCACCACAAAATTTCTTTCACATTTATCTGTAATACATTTGGCACACATCTTTACCTTATTCCATGTTGAACCACTCACAAAAATGTCTATTTATTCTCATAAATGTTTCACTTCCATCATAAACAATTCTTATTGCATTCAGCAACCATCTTCCATATTCATCCAAAATATTCCATAATTCATTTTATCATATATTTTCTCTAAATGGACAAATGTGCAGGGAACTTGCTTTTTACATATTTATATTTATCTAAATGACTTGCTGAAGAGTAAAAATCTGGTCTATTTTTCTCCTGCCGACCATATAACCATACTGCAGTTCTCAAGTTGATTGCATTGACACTTTCCATACCATCTTGATCACAAATCTGCCAGATACTTTCTCAGACTCATTTTACAAATTAACTCCCTAGTAGACTATCACTTCCCTTGTATAGGAGAACAATAGGGTTACTCCACATTTAGTGATGGCAATTGATTCCAGAGCGTCCAATGTTATCTGGAAAGTCATGTGACTGCAACTGTGCAGATTTTTCTTCAGTTTTTCATTGTTTTACAGCATCAGAAGGATATGGCTCCAAACAATTGGGTGAGCCCAAATGGCAAGGAAGGGTTTTAGAACTTTACTCATTATAAGCTGGGTAAAAGGACAAACTTTCTAGCCCTCTTTTTCCCATTTCCCTACCCATTGGAATGTTCATCGCAGTGCTGGGATAATTAGCAAGAAGAAAATTAATATTTTTATTTACATTAATTGGAAAGGAAGTGATTATGAGAGGGCAAGCAGACATTAAATGGGGAATGGCCATTACACAGAATGCTCTAGACCCCATGGTACTGAGGGCTTTTCCCACTTGGGGGGGTGCTGAGGGAGGGGCAGATTGGGACTCCTGGCATGGTGAGCATGTGGCGACCCAGGTCTCAATGTCTCTGTCTATCCCCGGCCACCAGATGTAACTCCTTGCTAGGGCCTTCATTTTTACCATCCTGGGGTGCCCTTTATGTAGCAATCCCAAAAGTCTTTTCCTTAATGGCTGCGGTAAAACCACCCTGTCTCCCCATAACAAACACCCCCTTATGCTGACAGTTCTAGCCGTCTGTTTTTAAATGGCTTGAATTCCTCCTCTTCTGTCTTGTCCAGCCAGCCCCACCATACCCAGTTCAAAACTCGCGCCAACATTTTGTCCTTCGCAGTGAGTGTCGCGATGTCTGCTGCCGTCAAGAAGCCCAGCTCGAGGCGTTTTGCAAGGAATACAGAAGTCGCGGGGGCTGGGTCTTCCACTAGGTCTGGCAGGGGGCACCTGCTGAGTGCGTCGGCGTGTGGAATGTTCTTTCTTGGTCTGTATAGAAGGCTGCAGTTATAGGCTGGCAGGAAAACTGTCCATCTTAGCATTCTCAGCGATAAAATATTGGATGTAGGTTTGTTCCCTGAGAGAATGCCAAGCAGCCGCTTGTGGTCTGTGACCAACTTGAAGTGTCTGCCGTATAGGTATTTGTGAAAACGTTTCACTCCGGCTATGCCGGCAAGGGCTTCTTTGTCTATTTGGCTGTAGTTTCATTCAGTTTTGGACAAACTCTTAGAATAGTAGGCTATGGGAGCCTCCCTCCCGTTCAGTAGCTTGTGGCTCAATACTGCTCCGATGCCATATGGTGACATGTCACAGGTTAGCCATATTGGCAGGGTCTCGCTATATTGCATTAGTATGGTGTCTGATGTTAAAATATTCTTTACTTTGGTGAACACGGCATCTTCGGGGGGGGCGCACTTCCAGGTTGTATTTTTGTGCAGCAGTCTATGGAGTGGCTCCACTATCATCGTCTTCTGCGGCAAAAATATGTTATAAAAGTTTAGTAATCCCAAGAAAGCTTGAAGTTTAGCTTTGCTCTGTGCGGTGGGGCTTCCTTAATTGCTTTCATCTTGCTGTCTGTGGGTCGGATGCCTGACCCATCGATTAGGAAACCCAAGAACTCTACGCTCGGTACGGCAATGTAGCATTTGTCCCTTTTTAACTTAAGCCCTGCTTCTTGGAATTGTTCTAGTACCGTTTGGATCCTCTTCATTAGCTGGGGTTTGTCTCTGGCCGAGATTATTACATTGTCAAAATAGGGGACTACTCCCGGCAGACCTTGTATTAGCCTTTCCATTATGTTTTGGAATAGGCTGGGGGCTATGCTAATCCCAAATTGCAGCTGGTTGCACTTGAATGCGCCCCTTTGGGTCACGATCGTTTGGGCTTCGGTGGTGGCTGCATCCACAGGCAATTGTTGGTACACCTGCGCTAGGTCCAATTTAGCGAAAATTTTGCCCTGGCCCAAGGAATGTAATAGGTGCTGGACCACTGGCAACGGATATGTGCTCTGTTGCAGCGTGAGGTTCAGGATACTCTTGTAGTCCACACAAATCCGGACTGACCCATCGGGCTTCACAGGGGTCACTATAGGGGTCTCCCACCTCACTTGGTCTACCAGTTCGAGGACCCCTTGAGCTACCAGCTTGTCTAGTTGCTCTTTAACCTTGGGCTGCAGAGCAAAAGGGACTCTCCAGGACTTCAGTCTGACCGGGGCTATGTTGGGGTTGAGGTTGAAACTGATAGGGGTCCCCTTATACTTGCCCAGTTCACTGCTGAAGACATCCCGGAATTCCCTCTCCAAAGCATCTAGGTTGCTTTCACTGCTTGTTCTGTTTAATGATGATGCGTGGATGCTGGTAAAGCTGATCTGTAGTGGCACAAACCATTCTCTCCCTAGGACAGTGGTCCCCAACCACCGGGCCCCAGACTGGTACCGGGCCGTGGATCGTTTTGTACCGGGCCGCAAAGAATGTTTGCTTGGATGCCGCCATCTTGTTTCAGCGTCCTGAGTTGCCTTAGCATGCTCGGTTAGTTAAGAATCGCCCTACCCAGAGAAGGAAGTGGTGCTGGAGGAGGAGGAGGAGGCAGTAGTGGAGAAGCAAGCAACTCAGGGCGCTACTGCTGTGGCGGCTTTGCCTGCGTTTCTGAGGCTTCGATGTTGGGAGAGGCAGCAAGGGCTGGAAAAGGGGAGAGCTGTGCAAGGCTCCGTCTCCCTTTCCTGCCTGCACGTGGGTGGGGGGGGGAGGAAAGAGAGAGAGCCGGGAGCAATTCAAGGCTAGAAAACTAATGGGGAGAGCTGACAGCGGGCACTGGGGGAGGGGACTGTTGTTGTCACCGCCACTGTGTGTGGGAGCATGCATCTCAGGGACCTGAGCCGGGAGGCGCGAGAACTGCAAGTAGGCGCATTTGATGATTTTGAAGAACTCCTGGAACACGGTAGATTGGCGTTTTGTAGGTCTCAGTGAAAGAGTGAGCTTTGTTTTGTCTCCTTTCCTCCCCTGGTAATGCGAGAGATACTTTCTCTCTTCCCCCCCACCCCCAAATAATCACTGGCTGTGGCTGGGTTTGGCAGCGAAGTGCTAAAGCGAGCGAAGTGCCCCCAGGGACACCTTTCCTTGCCTGTCTCCAGGTGACGCTGGAAGAGCCCCCCCCAGCTTTTCCTCGGCTGCAGTTCTGAGCCTCTCAATCCTCCACCCAGGATCTGAAAGGAGCTCCCACCTTCTCCCCCTCCCCTCCCCCAATTAATCACCAAGAGCGGCAGTCCTTCTGCAGGCAGATGCCTGCTGAGAAGCCCCTGGAGTGGCAGCCAAGGGGCACTGCCCCCCAAGGAGAGCAAAGCCCCCTTTCTCCCTCTGCTTCTCCCAACAGCAGTTGCCCCGAGGCCCCTCAGCTCACACACACACACACACACACACACACACACAGCGTTCTCTTCTGTCTCTTTGGAAGGTGCCAGGTGGGGGAGGCTTCCAGCCCAGAACATTTTATTTTGTTATTATTAAGCATTTACATTTTTGTTATAATTAAATAAGTAAGTGTGTGTGTGTGTGTGTGTGTGTGTGTGTGTGTGTATGATGTATGTATGTGTGTGTGTATATGTATGTGTGTGTATATATATATAATATATTCAGAATATATATATATATATTCTGTATATATACAGAAGCCTGATGATGGCAGATGAGATTCTGCTGAAACGTTGCTACAACTTTAAAAGCACAACTACAATGATGTGGGAAAATACCCGAACAAAGCTGAATGCCATATATATATATACCGTGTTTCTCATATAATAAGGCCGGGTCTTTTTTTTTTTTTTGAGCCCCGAAAAAATGGCTAAGCCGTCTTTTCGGGGGTGACTTAATTCCCCACCCCTTGCATCTTTGGGCAGGCAGGTGGCGACGACTTGGATGTTGACCTCGGCGTTGGTGGGGCACTTTGTATCAGGGTCAACGCAGGCAGCACCATATCCGGGTGTGCAACTTCCTAACAGCAAGCCCCCCCATTTCCCCCCCATTTTGCATGTTTTAATATAGGCCTTAATTTGGGGGGAGGGGCTTAATTTCATTTCATGCCTATAAAACATGCTGGGACTTCCTATTGGGGGAGGCCGTATTGTTGGAGAAACAGGGTATATATTTCTGAGGTTCTCGCGGGTATTTGTATGTGGATCTTTGGTTATTGGGTTTTCTCCCGCGTAAGATTGGAAGTATCTAGGCACGTTTGATGAAGTCTCATTCATCATCTTCAGGCTTGTGTCTTCGGCTCTGTGCTTCTCAGAGTGAATGAGAAGCACAGAGCCGAAGACACAAGCCTGAAGATGATGAATGAGACTTCATCAAAACGTTGCCTAGATACTTCCAATCTTACGCGGGAGAAAACCAATAACCAAAGATATATATATATATATATATATATATATATATATATATATATATATATATATATATATATATATATAACATTAACATAATAAATTATATTAAATATATTTAGCTTTTTTAAAAAATCATATTAGTGGTCCCCGGGATTTAAAAGTTTGAATTTGGTGGTCCTTGAGATCCAAAAGGTTGATGACCCCTGCCCTAGGAGACTGGAGAGATCGCAGCCCACGATGGTCAGTGGTAGGGTTCCCCGGAAGTCCCCGTATTCCACGTAGAAGGTTTTCTTCCCCAGTATTGGTATTCTGTAGCCTTGGTATTCTTTTAGTATTATTCGTTGTGGCTGGAGTTGACTTTGGCAAATGCAGGAGTTGATTTTCTGAAAAGCCTCCCAGGAAATCATTGATATATAAGACCTGGAGTCAACTCCCATCGGGCACAGGGTCCCATCAATCCTCACCTTGGTGAGGATCTTGTTGGATTCAAAAGTGTCTGTGTGGCCCATGAGGGCGTGTGCGTAGCTCATGATTGTATGGTGGGTGTCTTCCCCCCAGGCACCTTCTTGTTTTTGAATTTCGCACCAAATGCCTTCCGACCCTTGTATTGCCTGGTTGGGGAGTATGCCTTGCATCTCTGTTTGCCCGTTAGTTGGCTAGCTCTGCAGACTTCTGTGATGTGGCCTTTCCTCTTGCACCGCCTGCAGATGGTCTCCTTAAAACGGCAGGCAGACCAGGGATGGTTCCCTTTGCAGCCTCCACAAGGCTTGGCTTTCTTGGTGATTCCGGATTTTCTGGATTTTACCCGGTGCACATCTTCCTCCTCACTGTCGTTGTTCTCAGAGTGGGATGGACTGCACGGTGCCCTCATCGTGGTATGGATGGCATGGACATTGCTGCTGCCCTTGACTTGGGCTATAGAACAGTTGGAGGCTTCCGCGGCTTTCGCTTCTTCCAGGGCCTCCTTGAATGAGACATCCTCCCTTGCAAACAGTCACTTCTGCAAAGTTAAATCCCTGAGGCCGAGGACTAGCCAGTCTCAGATCATTTCTTCAGCATTTGAGATTTTACAGTTTTTGATAGTCTCCTCAATGTGGCCATGAAATCATTTATGCTTTCCCTCTCCTTTTGGCTCTGGATGTAGAAGTCATTCCGGTTTGCCAGGTATTATGGGGTAGGGTCAAAATGCCCCTTCAATGCTTGTTGCAGCTCATCCCAGGAGACGTTTGCCAACTCATCTGCTTCGGCCAGTTCATAGAGTTCCGAATCACAATAGGTCAAAAAGAAAGCCTTCTTCTTTGCATTGGATGCTGTCCGCATCCCGTTCACCTCCAAGTTTAGGTTGAATCTTCCCATGTACAAGGACCACTTCTCCTTGATTTGCTCGAATGGGATCGATAGGGGTCGGTGGGCCATGTTGGTTCGCTGTTGGTTGGAACGGTTGAGTTCGTGATTCAGCTGGAAAATGGCCGCAGTGCCCACGAGGTCCTTGTCTTCTTCAGGATCCCATCCTCATTGGCAGTGTTAAATGGGCATGGATGAGGAAGGAGCAGTGCGAAGAAACTCTTTCTTTTAAAGCCGGAATCAAAAAGCAAACAAACATGGTAGGCGCTGGCTTTTTATAGCCGGTGCTGTCCAACACTTCAGCCACTGACAGGATTCAAATCTTCCCACCAGCGGCTGAACCAATGAATGGAGTCTGAAAAAATGATTGGTTTATGAGTTTAAAGATCTGTTCCTTACATAATGCATCCTTGGCAGTAATTGATACTCAGAAGGAATTGGTAAGAAATAAGGAGACATCATGATTAATTGCATAATTCCTGGCAGTCACAAATATAAAAAGCAGTCTTTTTACATTTATTACTATTACCTGTATACTACTAAAACTCCCATTATGCTTATCTGTTTGTCAGTTTGTACCCAAAGATTATCCCAAATGACAGTTTTTGAATTACAGCATAATTTTTGAATGTGGATACCTAAAATCTCCTAAATTAAAGAGTGCATTAAAATCCAAGACCCATTACCCCTCTGGAATTCAAATTCAAGCTATCTATCTATATTTAGAAATCCCACAATATCTGAACCTGCTCATTTATTACTATTTTTTCAACTACATATTCCCACCATTTTTTTTACTATTGGCACATGTTAATTTTACATACGTTCCACTGGATCATTTGGTGACTGTGTTATGTTTTTGTTTCTAATCTATTCATGTAACCTTCTTGTGCAAGTTGAATATATAAACTATTGTTTCATCTGCTTCTTTGCACAATCTGCACTTTGAATCATTTGATTTTTTTTTTTTTTTAAATTCTGACCTTGGTTGAATAAGTTTGACTAGTTTCCTTTTGAGCAACCAAAATCAAGACTTCAGTTTCATTTTTAATTATCCATTTGTAAGCCAGTGCCAGGTTTATCTTTATCCACATTCTCCTTGATCTTTTGTAGAAATTGGCCATGTAATGCTTTACCTTGTCAGCATTCCATTCATGTTTTATTACATATTTCTTTTCTTTTTTATTAAAAGTTTTATTGATTTTAACAACAAACAAAAACACATAAAACATAAAACATAACATAAAAACATCATCGTTCTTCATAAGTTTACAGACAGTGTATCGGTTGGTTTACCACTCCTTTTTGTGCATCCATTTCATAGTCATCATAGTAATTATGTTACATAATAACTCATATTATCAATCAACAACCATATATCCCAATATCACTATTAAACAATCACCCGACTATAATTTTACTAATTCATACTTAAGCGAGATAACTATAATTTAGTTAATTTATTTTATAACAGATCGTAAAATCATACCAAGTCTATCTTAATAAAATATTATCAAAATATTATCAAAACCAAAAAAAATAAAAATGTATATTCGTTATTTCCTAGGTTTCTAAATATTCTATTATTATATTGTATTATCTAACCATTGATAAAAAAGATCCCAAACTTCATAAAATTGTTTATCTTCTTGTTCTCTAATTTCAAATGTCAATCTACTCATTTCAGCACATTCCAGTATTTTCTTAATAATTTCTTCCTCTAATGGTATTTTCTCACTCTTCCAATTTTTAGCAAATACAATCCTAGCCGCTGTTAATACATTTACAATCAAATATTTTAAATTTTTATTATACGTATCAGGTAAGATTCCCAACAAAAAAATCTCTGGAATTCAAATCTATATGTTTCTTTGTCATTTTTTCCAACCATATGCGAATTCTAGTCCAGTATTTCCTGGCCTCCTCACAAGTCCACCACATATGGTAATATGAGCCAGGAATCTGATGACATTTCCAGCATTTTTCAGATTTGTTCTTGAACATTCTTGCAATTCTTGTCAGGGAAAGTGCCACCTATAAAACATCTTATACAAATTTTCTTTATATGCTGTTGACATTGTCATTTTGTAATTTTGAGACCACAATTTTTGCCATTTCTCTAAATCAATCCCATATCCAAAATTCTTCCCCCAAGCAATCATTGTTTCTTTAACTTGTTCTTCCTCTAATTTAATTTCCAACAAATAATTATATAATTTTTGATCACTTTTTCATCAGTACCTGTCAAAATCCTATCTAAATCAGTCAATTTATCATAGAATCCTTCCATTTTAGAATCTTTAAGATACCTTGAATGTATTTGCGCATATGAAAACCAATTCATCTTTATACCTTGTTCTTCTAAATTTTGCATCGTTTTAAGTTCACCCTTTTCATCTAGTAATTCCCCATATCTAACTGTTTGTTCCTTCTTATAGGTTATAGGATAAGAAAAAGCTTCAATAGTTGATAACCAAACTGGGATTTTCAAATAACATTGTTTCTTAATTTTCTCCCAATTCAACCATAACGATTCCCATATATAATGCCTTCTAAAGTAACCCTGTGATTTAGTTCCCTTATACCATAGAAAAGCATGCCAACCCAATAATAAATCATGTCCTTCTAATGCCAACAATCTAGTCTTTCTTAACGTTATCCATTCTTTAGCCCACATTAAGTTTGCAGCTTGATAATACAACTCCCAATTAGGAAGGCCAAATCCTCCTCTAATTCTAACATCCTGTAAGAGTTTTAATTTTATTCTCGCTTTCTTACCTTGCCATATATACTTCAACACAATTTTATTTAATTCTTCAAAGTAATCCTTACCTAACCTAATTGGTATTGTTTGGAATAAATATAAAATTCTAGGTAAAATATTCATCTTAATTGTTGAAATTCTACCTATCAATGACAATTGTAGGTTTTCCCATTTTTTCAGATCAGATGCTATCTGCTGTTTAAGTTTAATATAGTTATTCTCTTTCAGTGTAGTACATCTTGACGTCAAATATATCCCCAAATATTTAACTTTGTTCGTAACTTGAATTTTCAATAGGTCTGTCAGCTCTTCTCTTTGTCTTAATAACATGTTCTTTGTCAGAGTCTTTGTTTTGTCTTTATTTATTTTCAAGCCAGCCATCTCACCATACATCTCTATCTTTTCCAATAGTTTTAAAGCTGTCTCTAGAGGATCTTCCAAAATAAAGACCAAGTCGTCTGCAAAAGGCTTGCAATTTAAATTCCTCCTTTTTAACTTTCATTCCTTTTATATTTGTATCCTCTCTAATATTTCTACTTAACACTTCCCAGGTCAATACAAATAACAAAGGAGATAATGGACATCCTTGTCTTGTACCTTTTTTAATATTAATAGAGTCTGTAAATTCGCCATCTATCATTACTTTTGCCGTTTGCTTATAATATATGGCTTCTATTGCTTGGATAAATTTTCTAGCAAAGCCCATCTGTTCCAATAATAATAACATAAATCTCCAATTCACATTATCAAATGCCTTTTGGGCATCTAAGAATATCAAAGCCATTTGTTTTTCAGGGTGCGCCTCGTAATATTCCAATGTGTCCAGGATTACCCTCATATTGTCTTTAATTTGTCTCTTTGGTAAAATGTTTTATTACATATTTCAATACTGGTGTTTTGTTTCCTGCAACTTCAGTAAGTTCCAACTTTTAACTTGCATCGGTGCTTCTTTTTGGCTGTCTATTATGTAAACAGCCAATGTAATTCATAATGACTTGTCATTAGCTTTCTTGTTTTCTGGTCCAAACTGTCCAATTCAGCTTATGTCCAGGTGCAACAGTGTATCATCTCACAGGTATAGCCCGCGTATTGACTTCAATGATGTTTCCAATATTCAGTTTTGCCTTTTGCACTTTTCTCACTGTATCTTTTTTTAAAATTATTTTTATTTTTTTATATTTACAATAATTTCATCTTTCATCCATACAGTGTGTCGACTGAATACATATATCTTGTGCTAACAATTGTAATTAATGTTTTTTCTTAGCAATATAACAATAATCACATTTTCTTTATAAATCATTAGCTCTTATGCAGGGGTGGGATTCTACAGGTTTGCACCTATTCGCTAGAACCGGTTGTTAACATTCTAAGCAGTTCGGACAACCGGTTGTTAGAAGAAATTACTGGCCTAATCCTGTAAGGAAAGCAGGAAGGAAACATTCTGGTGTTGCTTACAGAAACTGCCTCTCCGTTAACCCTTTTTACATTCTTGACAGGACTAGACTTCCTGTCTCAGGACATCTCTGGAGTTTTTTCCCCCTCCTTTGCTGGTACTTTGCTTGTGTGGAGTGACCATTCAAAGGTACAATGGCACTGAAAAAAGTGACTTATGACCATTTTTCACACAACTGTTGCAGCATCCCCACAGTCATGAGAGGTCAGGTGAGGAGATGCATGCCTCGATGTGAGTGATATTGAGTTGGCCACCCCAGCCAATAACATGACCCCAAGCCACGTCCACCCAGTCACATGACTACCAAGCCATACCCACCAATTAAGCCATGCCCACATAACTGGTTGTTAAAAAATTTGAATTCTACCTCTGCTCTTATGTCTATTATCTTTATAACAATCTTAACTTATTTCTTTATATATTCATCTACTCAATTTTAACTTGTTTTATTTTCTAACCATTGATAAAATAAATCCCGTATCATGTAATATTCAGTTTCTTCTTTTTGTTTAATTGCCAGTGTTAATCTATTCATCTCTGCACACTAATATATTTTCTCAATCACTTTTCCCTGTGCCAGTATTTTATCGCTTTTCTAATTCTGAGCAAATACAATCCTAGCTGCTGTTAATACATGTATAATTAAATATATTTCTTCTTTACTATAACATTCAGGTACCATCCCTAATAAAAATATTTCAGGTTTCAAATCTATACATTTCTTTGTCATTTCTGCAGCCATGTGTGTACTTTTATCCAATATCTTTTAGCTTCTACGCATGTCCACCACGTATGGTAATATGTTCTGGATATCTGATAACACTTCCAGCTTTGGGCTGTTTTGTCTTTAAACATCTTTGCCAGTTTTGCTGGTGCAAAGTGCCATCTATAAAACATCTTTTGATGTATTTTTTGCTAATCACATTTTAATTTTAACTTTTCCATGTTTGATGTTATCCAACTGCAAAATATCCAAATACTTGTAGGTATCATCCTGATGGTTCCTGATAGTTTCATCATTCAGCATTTCAAGTCCATTACTGTTTGTGGATTTTATCCCAATTTATTGCTCTAGACCAAATTCCATTGCCATATATGTACTAAAAATTCTTACAGTGTTTGTTAACGACTAGATTTCGAGTTCTGTTTTTCCGTAAAGCTACATCCAAATGTGGGATTTCATCAATATTTCCTGTTGTTTGTTAGCCAAGATTTATTTTCTTTAAAATTATTGAAAGTGGAATAATAGCAATGCCAAATAATAAGGGTAAGATTGAAGATGCCTCTCCTAATGTTGACAAGCCCATATTTTCCATTTGCTGCTTTATTATTTCTTATTAATATTTGCCCCCAACCTGGCATTTCAGGTGTTCCAGAAGTATATCCTTCACTCCTGTGACTCCATCCATCTTGTGCTGGCCATCCTCTTCTTTTCCTTCCACTTTCCACAGCATTATAGAGTTTTCCAGAGAAATAGCTCTTCACACAGGGTATTCAAAACATTTGATTCAGCCTGGTCATTTGTACCTCAACTAAGAACTCTGGATTGATTTGTTCTATGATGTATTTCTTAACAATCCATGGTATTATCAGGAGTCTTCCCCAACTTCAAAGTTGAAAAGCTTTTATCCTGCTTCTACAAAGCCAAATTTTCACAAATTGTTATAGGGGAAAACCATTGCCTGCATAGTTCTCATTTCAAATGTTTTATCCTGCTTCTACAAAGCCAAATTTTCACAAATTGTTATAGGGGAAACCATTGCCTGCATAGTTCTCATTTCAAATGTTTTATCCTGCTTCTACAAAGCCAAATTTTCACCAAATTGTTATAGGGGAAAACCATTGCCTGCATAGTTCTCATTTCAAATGTTTTATCCTGCTTCTACAAAGCCAAATTTTCACAAATTGTTATAGGGGAAAACCATTGCCTGCATAGTTCTCATTTCAAATGTTTTATCCTGCTTCTACAAAGCCAAATTTTCACAAAATGTTATAGGGGAAAACCATTGCCTGCATAGTTCTCATTTTTGTCAGTTCTATGACTAGTTTTTTACCTGTTGTCATTAGTTTCTATCATACATGATTTTAGTCCAAATTTTCCCTGTATTCCTTGACTTTTATTACCAGAGTGTCAGATCTGTGTATCTGCCATTGTTCAATGGAAAAAGAAAGGGGGGGGGGGGAGAGAGTTGGTACAAGTAATCCTTTTTGATGTAACCTGAATATCTTAAGTCTTGTATTGAATCTGTATAACTTGCACATGATAAACAACTGGAGACTGGAGCCCATATGGCTGGACACTTGTCACCTCTTCGAGAAATAGCAAGAGAAGGGGCCATAAAAGATTCCAGCTCCGAAAGAAACTTCCTGGGAAACTTTTCCAAGCTACGTTCCCAGAAAAAAAAAGGGGGGGATTAACATGTTGCTTCTTTGTATTGACGAAATCCACATCAGACTAAGGGGAGGGGGTCTAACTCCCTTTATCTATGCTGCATGCCTGGATGCATATTAGACCTTGCTTTGACTATTACCTGGATAACTTCCTTTTTCAATAAAGAATTCCTTTTGAAATACCCAGATTTCAGAAGTTCATTCTTATCGTTTGAAGGGGAGAGAGTCTGGGCCTTACACAGAGTATACAAATCCTTCGCAGTTTTGGCTATCATGGTAGTGTCATCAGCATAGCACAGATTATCGATGCTTCTTCTTGCAATGATTAAAGCATACTTATCTTCTTCCAATTCAGCTTCCCTTGTGACCAGGTTTGTGTTCTGGGAACTTTATATCCAGGTAGCCCTCAACTTATGACTGTTTGAAGTTATGACTGGCCCCCAAAAAGATGACTTATGACCAGGATTCAATGTTTCAATTGCTAGGCTCATTCCATAGTCACATGATCCAGCTTTGGGCACTCAGCAACATGGCTGCATTTACAGCCATTTGCAATGTCCTTCAGTCACATGACTGTTTATGGTGGTTTGGCTGAACTCTGGCCCTTCCAGGTTTTGACAAAACCATGCCCATAGCAAATCATTGATCTGCTTAACAACCATGATTTGCTTAATGACTGCAGTCATTCACTTACCAACTGCTGCAAAAAAGTTGTAAAATTGGGTAAGGCTTGGGTAAATCATAACTAACCCATTTTACAAATGTTAAGACATACACCCATAATGGGAGATTTACATTATGATTGTATGTCGAGGCCTATCTTAAAAGACTCTGCTCTCTTAAGTCTATAATTCTGGGAAAGGTCAAAGGAAAGAGAAAAAGAAGATGACCAGCAGTAAAACATATAATCAATTACAGCAGCAACTGGCTCACCTTTGGAAGACCTGAAAGATCAGGCTGGGGACAGGTCCTCTAAGACAAGGGTCTTCAAACTTGGCAAGTTTAAGATTTGTGGACTTCAACTCCCAGAATTCCCGAGCTAACATGACTGGAGGAAGAATTCTGGGAGTTGAAGTCCACAAGTCTTAAAGCTGTCAAGTTTGAAGACCCCTGCAGTCTAAGAGAAGGTGAAATCTATGTGAACAGTAAGAGTCAACATCAGGCTGAATGCAGATAACCAAACAAAGACTTCATCTGCATAAAGCTTTTTGTTATCTTGATGAGATATTCATATTAATGTTAAGAAATATTTAAGTAGAGGTATCATTATGAGTGAGGGAAACTAATGTATTCCTTCTGTCCAATGCACCTTAAATATAAATAGAGACAAGGTATATATCATTGCAGGCCTCCTTTTAGTCGACTTTGGATGCAAAAGACCCAATTTCTGTGTACATCTCTCCCCAAAAGAATGGACAAGCCCACTGTCTCTGAAATAATTCTGTCAAGGCAGTTACACAGACATTGCTTTAATTAATTCATTAATGTTAACTGAATTTTAGGATTTTCTACAAATGAAACAATTTAACACAAATGATTTATATTGGCACTCAATGGTCAAAAATAGTAAATTGAACGGCCAATATACATCACTTTCTATCTCCAATTATGGGGATGAAATGGGGATTTCATTATACATTATTTTCCTTCTAGGATTTCTGGGTGCATATGTTACGTCCATTTGATTACTGGTTTGACCTTTCAAGAGAAACTAACAAGGTCTGGAAATGGTCCAATGGCACGGAGTTTAAAAATCAGTAAGTACGTTTTTTAACAATTTTGTTTATAGACCTACAGAGCTATTTTCCTATTTCAAGCATTTATATACATAACACTTCAGGATGAAAGGATAATAAGAATAAAGATATTTTTTAGCAAAGCTTCTCTCCTCAAAATATATGAAACAAAAAAAGTGTGTGTGTGTGGGGGGGAGAATTGCTCAGGCAACAGCATGTAACATCTGGTGGTTCATGCACTGCTGGCCAACTGCGATGGACTGAGATGTTCAGGATAGCTGAGATGATACACAAGTTCAAGAGCAGATGGGTCTGGTGCCAATTTTGATACTTTTGTAAGCAGGAAGGGACAGCCCAGTTTATCATAACATTGCAGTTAGCTTCCCCCCACCCCTCCAAAAAAGACACATTCCATAAGACAGGGTTTCTCAACCTGATAACTTTAAGATACAAGGCCTTCAACTCCCAGAATTCCCAGCTAGCATGAGTGCCTGGTGCATTCTGGTAGCTGAAGTCCACACTTCTTAAATTTACTAAAATTGAGGAACATTGCTATGACACAATGTAATAGTCAAATGGCAAATGTCAGTATATATATTAAGGATCATACTGTATGTATTAGAATAGAATAACACAATAATAACTTCATCACCCTTTAATGAACACTAATCGGCATACATTAAAATGAAATTTCGTTGCATACAGCTCTTAGAGGATCACCACCTCCAATATACACTACATAATCTAACAGTGATGTATAATTAGTGATGTATCACCACCACCGAGCTGATTCAAATCCTTAATTTACTACTTTGATTCACTCTTCTTTGGAAAATTGCTTATTTGAAAAGAACCAAAACATCAAATCAGGTTGATTTGAATATTGGATTGGGTGAAGGGATCTGATTTGGAGATGTGATTAAATGGCCTTCAAATCAAATACCCATAGTACACACAAAATGAGAGAAATCAATAGTATACAAAGGGATAGTTTCCAATGTTAAAATCCAGTGTGCAAGGGTATTACCCACACCTGAACTTCTAACACTTCATATTCTGTAAGTCTATAAAAGGAATGCCATTCATTTCTGTCCAAGTTATTTGTTATGCTTTAAGAGTGTTTACTAAAAACTTGTCTAACTTTTCAAGTGATCCTTCAAATTTTGAACCAAGATTTTACTTTTGTGCTTTATACTTCAAACTCTAATGCTATTGACTGCCTAAGGTGCTTGGCAGATACTTAACAACAACTGTCATATTTGTTTCTTTAGCAGTTAATAACTTAGATAATTAAATTACAACTAACAAACACTAATGGCAAACATTGGAAACATGTATTTGTCATATTATCATAACCAAATTTATATTAATTAGGGAGTGCTCACATCTTGTAATATTCAGAGTTAAATTCTAATGGAATTTTAACAATTCTGGAAAGTATTCCATTGAGATTTGGCTAATTAATTCTCATATTCTAGATATCATTGATGGTTTTAAAATATTCTGAAATCTCTTATAATAACAGAGGTTGGAAATAGCTGCCATGTTTCAACTATCAGGTCATTTATGCTTGAGATCCCTCCAAATGGATGCTTTCTGTTTTGTTTGTGTGTGCATGTGAGCATGTATTCTTTATACTCCAACTTCCCTGTCCTGGGTCCTCCAGACCCCAATTTGTTTGTTTGTCAAACATGTACAAGATAGCAGGTATAAGTATGAGCATAAACATGAACGAAGGAAGTGAATACAGATAAATGAGGACAGTAAGACAAGGATTGTAGGCACGCTGGGGCACTTATGCATACCACCTTTACGGACCTCTTAAGAATTGGGTGAGGTCCAAGGTAGACAGTTGAGTTTGAAGCTGTGAGGATTTGAGGATGTAACAACGGAGTCAGGTAGAGCATTCTAGGCATTGACCACTCTGTTGCTGAAGTCATATTTTCTGCAATCGAGTTTGAAACGGTTTACCGTGAGTTTGTATCAATTGTTTGTCTGTGTATTATTTTGTTGGTTTTGCATGTGTGGAACTTGTGGCTCTGGGATTTTAACATCTCTAGTTCTGACACTATATCAGAAATATCCTGTACACTATCTAGGGCAGCGGTCCCTAACCTTTCCACCTTTGCAGCCCGGCCTGGCACGGGGAGGACATTTGAGTGGCAGGACCATGTGCATGCACACAGCTCCATTGGTGCGAGCAGCATGCATGCATGCCCTTCATTCTCACAAATGGAGCTTCGATCATGAGTGAAGGGCACTTGTGCTTTTGTGTGAAACTCCACTTGCGCATGTGAGTACCCTCTGTTCGCAAAACTAGAGCTTTGCGCATGAGCACAAGCATCCTCCACTCAAGCACTTCCTCATCACATGCACTTCCTCATCACTTATGTGGCCCAGTTTGAAACAGGAAATGTTGAGGAGTTCAGAGAACTGGCAAATCCCACCTCTGACTGGCCCCACCCCATCTATTCTCTGCCTCCCGAGTCCCAGCTAATCGGCTGGATCTTCTTTGTTGCCCTGCACAGGAGAACGGAGCTGGAAAGCAGGTTAGTGGGGTGGGGAGGGAATGGGGATTTTACAGTATCCTTTCCCTTGAGTGGGGAGGGAATGGAGATTTTACAGTATCCTTCCCTTGCCATGCCCACTAAGCCATGCCCACCAAGCCATACCATGCCCACCAAGCCACGCCTCACCCACAGAACCTGTAGTAAAAAAAAATTAATCCCACCACTGTCTTCCGCCATGAAGCAGGAGGCTAGCTAGGCCACGCCCACCATGGCCACGCCCACCCAGCAGCTGGGCAGAGAACCAGTTGTTGAAATTTTTGAAGTCCACCCCTGTCTGTAAGCCACCAAGAGTAACCTCTGGCGAGATGGGTGGCATAGAAGCTAGATAAATAAATAACTGCTATAAACTTCAGAGTTATAATCACTTTGTCAGACGCAAGCAAACACAACCAACTGTGAATAGCCTCAAAATGAACTTTATTGTTTATCACCTATATTAAAAGAATCTCCCAGACTGCTTGCCTTCCCCTGGGAATGACTAGATAAGGTTTCATGAATTCTAATGAAATAGCATAAGCTTATGCTATTTATGGTAGCATAAGACTCCAAGCTTGGCCCCCACTTGACCCTGCAGCCTGGAAGCATAATGTTGGGTGAAATTCAGTATGCTTTAAAAATGGGAATCTTCTTGGAAGGATCCTTCCTGTAATGCTAATTTCCTCCTCAGTTATCTCTGTCATGCTGATAATAACTCCTTGTTCTTTCTGCAGGTTTCCAATTCATGGAGAAGGCTTGTGTGCATATATAAATTCAGAAGGGGCCAGTAGTGCACAGTGCTACATGAAGAAAGGTTTTTTATGCAGTTGTAACAAAATTGTAGCAAAATTGGACAAGACAACCTCATCAAAAGTGGGAAGCTCCTAAATACGAACTTTGGGGAGAAATTTATTCAAGGGATTAAGAAGATATATACAGCTCTACAAGCTCATATTATTGTTAATGGAGACTTAACTGAGCTATATGAGATCAAAAAGAATACAAGGCAAGAATGTCTCTTATCTCCTTTTTTTACTTTAATTTTGGAAGTCTTGACTGGAGATATTAGGTAGGGGAAAATATGTTTGAAGATTAAAAAAGGAATGTACAAATTGAGAACTGTTGATGATGATTTTGTTTTGATTGTACAAGATCTGAAAAGTGAAATGCAATATTTAATGAAGCAGCTGAATGACTTTGGTGCTTTAGCCATCTTTAAAAAGCAAAAATGTTGCCTAAGTATATGACTATGCACAATCTGGAAATTTTGATGAGAAAATCAGGTTCTAAAGTGGAGCAAAAGCCTCACTATCTTGGGGTTACATTGACTAATAATACAAATTCTACCGGCAATTTATTTCAGAATAATTATGTGACTGTTTGGAATGACATTAAAAATGGCTTACTGAGGTAGAAAAAAATACAATTATCTTTGTTAGGCATACTTTTTGTAATTAAGATGAATGGTTTACCTGATATTGTTTTTATTTCAGAATATCAGAATAAGAGTTGGAGGGGACCTACTAAACCAGGAAACCCTATACCATTTCAGACAAATTTAAGAAATTACCAGTATTTATGGCCCATATTCCATTCAAACAATGACACACACACACACACACACATTCATTCACATGGCAAATGGACAAAAACAAGAATTAAATGTAAATTCTTGCAGAATACGAAAGAGAAAGAGGATTGGATCTACCAGGCTTAAAACTATACTTTGACACTTACTGTTTGGTTTGCATGATTGACTGGGTGACCTTAAAGAAAAAGATTTGGATGACCATGAATTAAAATTTGGATGGCACACCTATCTGTGGCATGACAAAGCTAAGGTGACTTATTTTGTTAGGTGTGCCATCCATTTATTTATATATATATATATATATATATATTAGTTTTCTGAGGTTCTCGCGGGTATTTGTATGTGGATCTTTGGTTATTCAGGTTTTCTCCCGCGTAAGACTGGAAGTATCTAGGCAACATTTCGATGAAGTCTCATTCATCATCTTCAGGCTTGTGTCTTCGGCTCTGTGCTTCTCAGAGTAATGTGAGCTTACAGCTGCTTCTTCCTTTTAAGTGCTAGTGGGGGTGTGACTTGATTGGGTGGGGGCTTGGCTGTGTTCTGATTGGGTGGGGGTGTGTTCTCATTGGT
Source organism: Notechis scutatus (assembly GCF_049901735.1). Taxonomy (NCBI): domain Eukaryota; kingdom Metazoa; phylum Chordata; class Lepidosauria; order Squamata; family Elapidae; genus Notechis; species Notechis scutatus. Next base: position 18,586,043 of record NC_142010.1, on the reverse strand, counting down.
TGGGGGCCTGGCTGTGCTCTGATTGGCTGGGGGGTTGGCTGTGCTCTGATTGGCTGGGGGTGTGTTCTGTTCAGGTGGGGGCTTGGTTGTGCTAAGGTTAGTCTTAATTGCTGGGGGATTTGAGCCTGTGAGCTGTGATCCTGCTGTTTGGCTTTGCGTTTGTGGTCGTGCCGCATCTTCATGGTGCCGCATCTTCATGGTGATGTATATATATATGTATATATATATATCAGAATGAACACAATACAGAAGCCTGATGATGGCAGATGAGATTCTGCCAAAATGTTGCTACAACTTTAAAAGCACAACTACAATGACGTGGGAGAATACCCGAACAAAGCTCGTGGGTATTTTCCCACGTCATTATAGTTGTGCTTTTAAAGTTGTAGCAACGTTTCGGCAGAATCTCATCTGCCATCATCAGGCTTCTGTACTGTGTTCGTCTGTGTTCTGTATTGTGTTCTGTATTGTGTTCGTCTACAGACGAACACAATACAGAAGCCTGATGATGGCAGATGAGATTCTGTTGAAACGTTGCTACAACTTTAAAAGCACAACTATAATGACGTGGGAAAATACCTGAACAAAGCTGAATACCATATAACTAGTGCAGAGGATGTTGGTGATTTCGAGTCTGATTCAAAAGGATTCAACTTTGCTGTCGCTCCCAAACACATCCCCACAGAAACCATCATATGCGGAGTTGAAACCAGCCTGACCAAAACCAACCCTGATGATGCTAATAGAATCAGACTCGAAATCACCAACATCCCCTGCACTAGCAAACCACCCAAAAGCAACTTATCCAAAGAAGAACAAACTGCACTACGTAACCTGAAAGAAGACACCAGCATAATAATCCTACCAGCAGACAAGGGCAACGCGACAGTGGTTATGAACACATCTGACTACCAAACCAAGTTAACCAACCTACTCCTAGACCGCACATACAAACCCCTAAAGACAGACCCCACCACCTACCTGGAAAAAAACCACCAGATCCAAAATAAAAGCCTCCCCCATCAGTGAAGAAATCCAGCAAATAATCATACCCAGAGAGAAATCATCCAGATGCCCTAAGCTTTATGGCCTCCCCAAGATACACAAAGAAGGAATACCACTCAGACCCATAGTCAGCTCCATAGGCTCACCTCTACAGAATCTTGTCAAATTTCTCACCACACAACTCCAGCCCTACACAGAATCCATCACCTCACACGTACAAAACTCCTTCCACTTCATAGAAACAATAAAGAAACAAAACCTACAACCCAGCGACCTACTTGTGAGCTTCGATGTCATATCCCTCTTCACCCAAGTACCCATCAAAGAAGCCTTGACAGCCATCCAAAACAAATAACCCCCCCCCACAAGCCTTTGGAAGGGGTTTTTCCTGTCAGGGATGGGAGTTGCTGCTCCCCTCAACCCTCCAGGCAATTCCCCCTTTCTTCATCACCCTTCCAGGGTGGTTCTGGTCCTGATTGTGACCCTCCAGCAAATTAGCTCGAAGCAAAACCATGCATGATCACGGATTCCGCTCCAACTCTGACGATGAGCAAACTGGAAGTAGGTGTGCCATCCTAAGAATTTGGAATAAATATAAAACATGCCTGTCACCTAAGATATCTCTTTGGTTGTCACCCTAAAAAAAACTTTCTTTAGAAAAGCTATGACAGTAAGACCAACCTGATAGATCTATGGTGAAATAGTATGTTTTATTCAAGATTAACCTAGTTTGAAGAAGGAAAAGGAACTGGAGACAGAGGGGCATATTTTTCATTGTCACATATTTGCAGTTAAAAGAAAAAATTAAGTTAGATAAGGAAAAAACTATGGTTTTGAATTTACAAAAATGAATTTGAGATTGCATTGTATGCTATTGATGAATATGCTCTTGCCAAGGTTTCTAACATGTTGAAACTGAATAAAGAAAATGAATATCATTATATTAACAGGCAAAGTATGACTTAACAGGCAAATATTTTTAACTATAATATAATGATATTGAGAAATGAGAAAATAGGACTGAAGTTTATATTATAATCTGAAGCAAGAAGATATCTATAAGATGAGGTATTGTTGGTATATTTAATGCCTGGAAAATTGCCAAACACAGAAAAAGGAATTTCAAATGTATGCTGGAAATGCAATTGTAAAGAAAGTACTGTTTATCACCTCAGGTGGACTTGTGGCAAAGCAAAGAAATATAGGCAACAGATTTTTATCTTAATTCAGAAGGTTCTTAAAATAAATATAAATTGAAATCAGAAGTTTTCCTTTTAATCTCTGCTTCCCAAACATGAGCCTTGAAGAGCTCTGCAGTGCTGTGGAGATGGCACTGGAGAAAAAGTGTAAACTGAACTTTAAGTTGTCCAGAGTCTTTGACTGAGATGGGCAGCCATAGAAATGGGATGGATGGATGGTCCCTAAGCCACATGGCCTGCTTCTAGAAGCGAGGGCCATTTTGAACAGTCATGGTTCATTGCGGCTGATTTGAAAATGGCACTCACTTCCATAGCCTAGGGAAGGAGCAGCTTGTTCTTCTGCTCCAATGAATCTCTGAAGTGATGCAGATAACTTATTTATTTATTTTATTTATTTATTTTATTTATTTATTTGATTTGCCAATTGTTTACAAGATAATAAACAGAGCTTGAGTCATCACAAGATCTTGTGGCCATCTCCCCAATGAGATCTTCAGAGCTTTAAGAAGGAGATTTATGAAGATAAGTGCCTGATCAGTGATGGGCTGGTGGGGGGATGGGGGGTGGGAGGAGTGTGTGGGACCCAGTGGGGTGGGAAGCAGGCCCAAGGCCCTGTGGGGGACCTTGAGGCATGGGAAGCAGAGTGCCTCAGGGAGTTGAGGAGGCCCAGGACAGGGCCTGTGCTAGGCCTCCCAGGGCCGCTTCTGGGCCCTGAGGCACCCTGTGCCAGACAGTCATTTAATGAGTGAATTGGAGAGCGATGCTATGTGCCACTTTTCCTAAAGTGGCTGCCTCGTTGCAACCCCCTGCTATTCGGCGAGCAGTTACTGCTCTCCTGAGCCTATCGGGGACTCCATTTTTAAGAAGGCTCCACAAAACCACAAACAAACATTGAAAAGGATTCTAGGTATCATCTCTTGTAATGTGTAAAGGGAGATAAAGTGAAAAGATGGGTTAAATTGAGTGCTAACAATTTATTTCACAAATTTTGACATGAAGAGCTGCAGAACTGGCAGTAGCTCGTGTGAGGCATCAAGGATGTGTGTGTGTGAGAGAGAGATAAAGAGGGAGGGAGGGAGAGACAGGAAGGGAGAGAGAGGGAGGGGAGGGAGGAAGGGAGGGAGAGAGAGTAGGGGTGGGGGAGAATGAGAATGAGTAGGATAACTAGCCTTTTCTGGTTCAACTAGAGAACATAGATCATTTCATGGTGTTATCAATACCAAAGTCTGCAGACATGATTAGCAGTCCCTTTCCAACTGCTTTGGAAAAATCAGGGAATGAAAATAGTATGATGGAGAAGTAACAAAAAAAGGATGGAAAGGAGGAAGGAAAACAGATGAAGACAAGCTTTGATAGCCAAATATGGAAATCACTGTTGAGAAATGTATACAAATATCCCTTGAGCAAAATACCTTATTAGTGAACTCATTGCGGAGAAGCAAGCTGATCTGATGTGCACCACTGAGACCTGGCTGACACCAGGGAGGATCTCCTCTTGGAGATGTGTCCAGCTGGGTTTAGGGTTTGGCACCAGTCATGATCCTAGGGGGGTGGGGGAGGTAACAGTTGCTATCCAGGAATCTCTTTTGGCATTCAGGGGCAATGTTCCTCAAAAGTTTCTGGCTGTGAAGCTGGACTCGTAGGATCAGCTGGGATTGTTGCTATTGTACCAGCCTCTCTGCTGCATAGCAACCTTACTGGCTGAGCTACTGGTGGCCAATCTCAGGGTTGGTGGTGAAGTTCTCCAGGCTTATGATCCTGGAGAATTCAAACTCCTGTCCCTTGGGATGGCCTTGGAAGTGACTCAATTCATGGATGCCATGGGCCTAGTTCAAGACATCCACCACCCCATTTTGGGGCAGTGCTAATACTACAGATATGATCTTGTTGGAACACTGACAATATGATCTGATGAGAGATCTATCACTATCCTCTCTGTCATGGTCAGCCCACGCCCTGTTGTCTCTTGAGATTTGTTCATGCCAACATTCTCTGCAGGGAGGCAGGTTGTATTCAAATGGCCCACTCCTGCAACAGATGGACCTGCTTGGGTTCCAAAGGGAGCTGGGAGATATCCTTGGAACTCCTTTGTACTGGAGGTTCTGGTTGTAGCCTGGAACCAGAAAGTGGCCAAAGCCCTGGACAGGTTTGCACCTGTGTATCTTGTCTCAGCCCATCACTCTGAATCATCATCATCTTTGTTTAATGACCCCATAATCCTTTGTGAGGTGGAGTCTGGGCAACTAAATGGAGCTGAGTGTTTACTGGCCAGATGCTCTTCCTGTTGCCAATGCAGAGCTTTGTTCAGCAGATAGAGTCTCATTGTGCCCAGAGAGAGCAATATCTGCCTCTACCTAGGATCGAACTCACAGCCTTCCTGATTGTGAGGTGAGAGCTCCACCTCTAGGCCACTGCACCACTTGGCCCATCACTCTGAATACTCCCTGTAAAAGGGAAAGACCAAAAGATGTCTGGAGTACTGCTAGAGTAAAACGAGGGATGAGTGCAACTCAACAGGTTAGAGCTGCTATCAAGACCTACCTTGGTGGTGACATGCCTTTATTTCTCTGCCTTTATTGCATTTGCTGAGTTAGGGTCATCTGCTCTATTTTAGGGAAGGGTGGCTCAGATGACTATCTTCAGGGCTATGCAGAATTGTTTGTGGAACACCTGGTGGACAAGACGAGCGAAGCACATTTTAAAACCTGATCTAGCTCTGCCCAAATGGAGAACGAACAATAAAGAGCTAAGAGATAAAGAGGCAGAGGGAGCAGGAAGAGCTACTTTGCCTAGTCCAGCAGATCAGGTTTCACAAGGTGCACTTGAGAACAAAAGAATGCCGCTGGTTCAGTAAGATGTCAGGGGTTCAGTAAGAAACTCCTGCTCTCCTTCTCTTCCCCTGCCTCCCGAGTTCTGCAGGTTTCCAGAAGGTAAGTGAGGAATTGTGAGGGATGGAGGAGGAACATGTGGAATGAAATGGGGACCATTTGGGAATCTGGCAGGGCAGGATGGGTGGGTGGCGGGATGTTCATCAACATCATCACAGTTGCAAGGAATTCTTGGAGGTTTTCCAGTCCAACCCCCTGCTCAAGTCTATGCCATTTCAGACAAATGGATGTCCGATCTCTTCTTAAAAGCCTCCAGTGATGAAGCACCCACAATTTCTGAAGGCAAGCTGGTTGATTGTTCTCACTGTCAGGAAATGTCTCCTTAGTTCTAGGTTGCTTCTCTCCTTGGTTAATTTCCATCCATTGCTTCTTTTCTTGTCTTCTGATGCTTTGGAAAATAAGTTTGTGGCAGCCCCTCAAATATTGAAACACTGCTATCATGTCATGCCTAGTTCTTTTTATTAAACTAGACATCCCCAATTCCTGGAACTGTTCTTCATATGTTTTAGCCTCTGGCCCCCTGATCATCTTAATTGTTCTTCTCTACACCCTTTCCAGAACCTCAACCAGAGGTGGTATTCAGCAGGTTTTGACCAGTTCTGGAGAACCGGTAGCGGAAATTTTGAGTAGTTCGGAGAACCGGTAAATACCACCTCTGACTGGAGATTTTACAATATCCTTCCCCTGCCATGCCCACCAAGCCATGCCCACAGAACCGGTAGTAAAAAAATTTGAATCCCACCACTGGTCTCAACATGTTTTTTATAATATGATAACTAAACTGGATGCAGTATTCCAAGTGTAGTTGTACCAAGGCCTTATAAAATGGTAGTAACTGTGCTATATTAGCATATTCCAAAACCTGACACCTGATTGGTCCGCACGGACCGCAACCGGATTGGTTGACTCCGCGGCTGTGATTGGTGCACTGAGAATCTACCGCGATTGGCCGAGCCGATCGCGGGAGATTCAAAGCGCTGCCATTGGCTGCCGAGCCGGGAGCAATCCCCATAAGAAGGGTTGCCGCGGCTCCAGTTTGTTTGTACTGAACTGACACAAATAAAGAGCTGAAAGTTACTATGGTCTCGCGTCTCCTTGGGAACCGATCCACCCCGATTTAACAGTAACACTTCACACGATCTTGATTTTAACCCTCTGTTAATGCAGCCTAGGATTCCATCAGGCTTTATGGTGGCTGCAACACACTGTTGGCTCATATTTAAGTGGTTGTCTACCAGAACTCCAAGATCTCTCTCACAGTTACTGCTATTGAGTTAAGTTTTGTCTAATCTGTACCTGTACAGTATATTTGGTTTTATTTTCCTAAGTGTAAAACCTTGCTTTTCTCTACATTGAATTTCATTTTGTTACACAGGGCTCAGTGTTCAAGTCTGTCAAGATCCATTTATTCCTGCCAACTTGGTATTGTCTGTGAATTTGATGAGTTCCCCTTCTATTCCCTCATCTAAATTGTTTATGAAGATATTGAAGAGTACTGGGCCTAAAACAGAACCATGCTTATTTCCATCCATGTAGATGTTGTTCCATTAAAGGAGGACTCGTTGATTGTGGTTTGTCAGCCAGTTACAAATCCATTTGGTGGTAATGCTGTCTATCCTACATTTTTCTAGCTTACCAAAAAATAGGCTGTGGTCTAGTTTGTCAAAGCTTTATGGAAACCCAAGTATACTACGTCTGCAGCATTTCGCTGGTCCGTTAATTTAGTCACTTTGTCAAAGAATGAAATAAGATTTGTTTGGCAGGATCTGTTTTTGACAACCTCACATTGACTTTTGCTTGCAGTTTTGCTTGCTTCTCCGTTTGCAGATCAGTTGTTTGATTATCTTTTCCAGGATCTTCCAGGTATTGATGTCAGGCTGATTGGTCTACAGTTTCCTGGATCTATTTGTTTCGGTTTTTTGAAGATGGGAACCACATCAGCTCTTTTCCAGTCCTCTGGTGGTTTCCTGGTACTCCAGGATCTTTAAAAGATATAATTCAATGGTTCCGAGATCATGTCTGCCAGCTCCTTCAGAACTTTGGGATATAATCCACCAGAACCTGGTGATTTGGATTTGTCTAGAATGGACAAGTGTTTTCTCACCATTTTCTTGCCTATTTTAATTTGGGTTCCTAATCTATCTTTTACAGTTGTGTTTTTGGTAGTCTGTGCTTTTTTTTTTTTTTTGCGTGAAGACAGATGCAAAGAATTAAGCAGCTCTGCTTTCTTACTGCTGCCTGTCACTTTCTTGCCATCGTCTCCCATTTGTGGACCAATTGTTTCCTTTACTTTTGTCTTGTTCTTTATCGGTTTTAAAATTATTTTTGACATTTGTTGCAAATCTTAGTTCATTCTGAGCCTTAGCTTTCCTAATTTCATCTTTGCAGATTCGAGCTGTATGCTGGTATTCTTCCTTAGTTATGTGTCCTCTTTCCATTTTTTATACTTATTCTTTTTTGTCTTTCAGTTTATCAGAGAGTTCTTTGTGCTACCATGTTGATTTCTTCTTGTATTTCTTATTTTTCTTTTTCAATGGTATTGTGCTGGTCTGGGCTTTTATAATAATCTTTTTTAGAGTTTCCCAAGCTTCCTGGGTTATTTTCCCATTTAAGATTTTCATCCATGGAATCCTTTCCAAGCTCTCTCTAAGTTTGTTGAAATCAGCTCTTTTGAAATCTAAAACGTTGGTTTTACTATGTTGGAAGTTACAATTCTCCTCTCTTCTAGGAAAACAGCCCCCACCCTTTGTCAAGTAGGGCTATTAAAATAGCTGGAGCCAGCTTACTTTTCACAACAAAAGGAAGGAGAAAATTACAGGCATGGGATACAGAGAAAAAACCCTACAAACTAGCTAAGATCCTTTCCCATAGAAATCAAATAGATAGCAAGCTACAAGAAAACTTGTGAAAAGCAAACAGCATAACAGGAAACTCAGGATATTGCAACCAGGTACAAACTGATAGCTACAAAGGATCAGGGAAAAACAGATTGGACTATAAAACAATTACTCCTACCAAGATCCCAGGAAGAGATCCTAATCTCAAAGAGACAGGAATTCAGCACAGACAAATCAAAGAACCTGAAGTGCATAAGAGAGAGGTTTTCTTACCTGCTGATTAGATTAATCCTAGGAATGCTGTGAGATTTCTTTTTACCTGCCTTCCTATTAATAAACCGATTCTGACTTTCAACGCAGCTGACCAAATCATTTTGCATTTCTCCCAGCCGGGAAATTTGAATCTACAAAAGCAAAGAACTTTGCCTATTCCTTAAAGGGCAAGGCTTTTTTCCTTTCCTCATTATGTTCTATTGCTTGTGTCAGCATTATATTGAATTCCAGTATGTCATGGTCACTCTCTCCCAAAGTTCCTGAGGCTTCAACCTTCTCTATTATTTCTTCTCTATTAGTAAGAATTAGATCCAATATAGCTTTTCCTCTAGTCCCCTCTACATTTTGGATGACAAAATTGTCAACTAGGTTGGTCAAGATAGGCTTTTGGACTTCAACTCCCAGAATTCCTCAGCCAGCAAAGCTTTTGGACTTCAACTCCCAGAATTCCTCAGCCAGCAAAGCTTTTGGACTTCAACTCCCAGAATTCCTCAGCCAGCAAAGCTTTTGGACTTCAACTCCCAGAATTCCTCAGCCAGCAAAGCTTTTGGACTTCAACTCCCAGAATTCCGGGAGTTGAAGTCCAAAAGTCTTAAAGTTGCCAAGGTTGGAGACCCCTGACCTAGAAGGAGACCCCCATGAACTTTTTAATTTCTCTGCCTCGAAAGTTATTGCTGGGGGCCGGGCGGGGGGGGGGGGAGAACCCCCGGGGATTAAACCTCACACTAAAAGGACGGGCGGGCTTCTTTTACCGCTGTGAGTTTTCCCACGAGGCCCGACTCCTATCCAGGCAGCCCTTCCAAGTCCCGTCAAACCTCAAGATCTTCGGACTAAAAAGCTTTTTCTACCGATTGCGCTTCGGCCAACACCCACACCCACACACCCCACTTTTTTTTTTTTTTTTTGCTCCAGGTTTCCTGGAACAGACCTCACAGTGGTTTTAACGCGGCTGGCAGGAAAAAGAGTTGCTCGGTGAGGAACTTTGTAAAAACTTCTTTGCCTCTCCCGTGTATCAGCTTGCGCGTAAAAAGGCGCGGCCGCATAACGGAGAGCAGCATTAACAATGCGGGCACCCCCAACCCCAACCCAGCCAGGCAGCCGCTCCCTCCGGCGCCAGGACCGGAACTGGCTTTCCGAGGACCGCGAGGGAGCCCCCCCCCAATCTCCGGAAGACCCAAAGCGAAGCCCCCTTCCCCACCTGAGCGTCCGGTGCCCGAGGGCTCCTTTTCTCTCCTCGCATTTTGCTCCGTTGATCCTAAAACAGGGGCCTGAAATCTTAAACACCCAAAGAACCGTCCGACCCCTTCCCCACAAGAAAAGCAAATGCCGGGATTCCCCGCCGGGAACCACAAGGCCACTCCCACCCAGTCACGTGGCACCCCCAGCCACGCCTAGCCAGGTTTTGTGGTACCCTGTGTTTTTTGTGGGAAATGGGTCTCCCTCCCTCACATTTCTGTTTTTCTCTCTTTTTTTCCTTGCTCCCTCGCTCTCTTTTTCTTTTTTTTCATTTCTCTCTCTCTCTCTCTCTCTCTCTCTCTCTCTCATTCTCTCTCTCATTTGTTTCCTTCTCTTTTTCCTTCTCCCTCATCTTCCCTCCATTATTTTCTCATTCCTCTCTCTCTCCCTCCCTCCCATTTCTGTTTTTCCTCTCTTTTTTCCTAGCTCCCTCACTCTCTTTTTCTTTTTTCATTTCTTTCTTTCTCTCTCTTTCTTTCCTTCTCTCTCTCATTTGTTTCCTTCTCTTTTTCCTTCTCTCTCATCCTCCCTCCATCATTTTCTCATTCCTCTCTCTCTCCCTCCCTCCCATTTCTGTTTTCCTCTCTTTTTTCCTAGCTCCCTCGCTCTCTTTTTTTTTTTTCATTTCTTTCTTTCTCTCTCTCTTTCTTTTCTTCTCTCTCTCATTTGTTTCCTTCTCTTTTTCCTTCTCTCTCATCCTCCCTCCATCATTTTCTCATTCCTCTCTCTCTCCCTCCCTCCCATTTCTGTTTTCCTCTCTTTTTCCTAGCTCCCTCGCTCTCTTTTTCTTTTTTTCATTTCTTTCTTTCTCTCTCTTTCTTTTCTTCTCTCTCTCATTTGTTTCCTTCTCTTTTTCCTTCTCTCTCATCCTCCCTCCATCATTTTCTCATTCCTCTCTCTCTCTCCCTCCCTCCCATTTCTGTTTTCCTCTCTTTTTTCCTAGCTCCCTCTCTCTCTTTTTCTTTTTTTCATTTCTTTCTTTCTCTCTCTTTCTTTCCTTCTCTCTCTCATTTGTTTCCTTCTCTTTTTCCTTCTCTCTCATCCTCCCTCCATCATTTTCTCATTCCTCTCTCTCTCTCTTTCTCTCCTCCCCCCTCTTCTCTTTCTCTTCATCTCCTTGTGGCCCTTCATTGCTCCTTTTCTTTCTTCTTGGCAACTTTTCGGAAATCTGGGCTGGCTGAGGAGTGAACGCAAGCGGTGGCATCAGCTTCCCTGAAAACAACACTCCTCCTCCTCCTCCTCCTCACACACTGCCTGGCTGGCTGTTGTGAGGCCGGGACGGCGCACACGAGCAAGGATACCCTCCTCAAGCGAGTGGTGCGGTGCCACCTGCGATGTTGATTGAAAAGCGTCCTCTGGGCAGCATTAAATCTCGCACTAGGATGCTTTTCGATCAAAGCCGCCGCCAGCACTGCTCACCTGCAGGTATAAAGAAGCCCCACCAAACCTTGAATGCCCAACCCAGGGATCAGGCTCAAAGAAAGCCAGAGCACCCTCACCAAAGATGTACACCTGTTAGCCAGTCAACCCATCTGCTCTGCGTGCCTTCGCTGAGCTTTGGTCGAGCATGGCTGCTCGGTTGAGGATAGAATAGGGACCTTGGAGGTCTTCTAGTCCAACTCCCTGCCTAGGGAGGAAACCCTACACCACTTCAGACAACATCTTTTTTAAAACTTCCAGTGTTGGACCATTTACAACTTCTGGAGGCAAGTTGTTCCACTGACCCATTGTTCTGACTGTCAGGAAATTTCTCCTTAGTTCTAGGTTGCTTCTCTCCTTGATGACTTGCCACCCATTGCTTCTTGCCCTGCCCTCAGGTGCTTTGGAGAATAGCTTGACTCCCTCTTCTTTGTGGCAGCCCTTCTGAGATATTGGAACACTGCTGTCATGTCTCCCCTAGTCCTTCTTTTCATCAAATTAAACATACCCAATTCCAGCAACTATTATTTATATGTTTTAGCCTCCAGTCCCCTAATCATCTTTGTTGCTGTTCTCTGCACTCTTTCTAGAGCAGGGGTGGGCAAACTACGGCCCGCGGGCCACATCCGGCCCGTTGGTCTGTCCAATGCGGCCCGCCCCTGAAAAAAAATCGCTGGGCGTGGCGTATTGCCCTGTGCCGCAGGGCCCCCAAAGCTGCAAAACAGTGCGGAGCGATCTAGGGGTAGGAAAGAAAGAAATTTGAAAAGGCCTCGGCTGGGAGTTGAAATCACCTTCGAGTGCGACCTCTCCGAAGGTGAGTCCCCCGATCCCCCTTTTTTCCGGGGCTTCAGGCTTAAACTTTGCAAAGGCAAAGCTTGCAGGCTGGAGCGTCTTCCCGCCGAGGAGCGGGAAGGGTTCCACCCGGCAGGCGGGCGGGCTGCTTGGAGCCACCTAAAGCTAGGCCGCTGCTGGTGGAGCTTTGCCCTGCCTTGGTGCCCGTTTCCCGGCTCGGCGGTCCTGCTCGGGCGGCACTTTAAAAGCCTGCTCCCAGCACCGAGCAACTTCCCAGCAACTTTACCGTTTTAACTCGCGGGCGCTCGCGCCTGGCCCGCCAGCGCGGCGGAGGGAAGCCTGGTGGGCGGGCGGGCAAGCGGGCTGCTTGGAGGAGCGACCCGGCGGCGCTCTGGGCTTCCCCTCCGCCGTGCGGCTCGGGCGCGCGGCGCCCGCGAGGTTAAAGCGAAGCCGAAAGTTGCTGGGAAGTTGCTCGGTTTTCCCGGGCTTCAGGGCTTTGCAAGGCAAAGTTTGCAGGCTGGGCGTCTTCCCGCCGAGGAGCGGGAAGGGTTCCACCCGGTGGGCGGGCGGGCTGCTTAAACTTTGCTCGGGCGGCACTTTAAAAGCCTGCTCCCAGCACCCGAGCAACTTCCCAGCAACTTTTAACTCGCGGGCGCTTGCGCCTCGCCCGAGCCGCACGGCAGCCTGCTCCAAGCAGCCCGCTCCGCCCGCCGGGCGGAACCTTCCAGCTCCTCGGCGGGAAGATGCTCCCGCCTGCAAACTTTGCCTTTGCAAAGCCCTGGAAGCCCGGAGCCGAGCAACTTCCCAGCAACTTTCGGCTTTCTTTTAACTCGCGGGCGCTCACGCCTGGCCCCAAGCAGCGCGGCAGAGGGAAGCCCGGCAGGCGGGCGGGCAGACTGCTTGGAGGAGGCTCTGGGCTTCCCTCCGCCAGGCATGAGCTCCTGCGAGTTAAAAGGAAGCCGAAAGTTGCTGGGAAGTTGCTTGGGTTTCCGGGGCTTCAGGCTTAAACTTTGCAAAGGCAAAGTTTGCAGGCTGGAGTGTCTTCCGCTGAGGAGCAGGAAGGGTTCCGCCGGCGGGCGGGCTGCTTAAACTTTGCTCAGGCGGCACTTTAAAAGCCTGTTCCCAGCACCGAGCAACTTCCCAGCAACTTTCGGCTTCCTTTTAACTTGCGGGCGCTCGTGCCTGGCCCCGAGCCACGCGGCAGAGGGAAGGCCGGCGGGCAGGCGGGCTGCTTGGAGGAGGTCACCCGGCGGTGCTCCGGCAGCAGCAACAGGCACTTTCGCCTGGGCTCCGCTCAGGTGTCCGGCTGGGGCTGTCAGGAGTTGCTACCGCCCGGCGCAGCTCCGTGCGGCTCCAGTCCGCGTTGCCTTGGGAAGGAAAAGGCAAAACCAAGAGCCGCTGAGCCTGAGCCTCCGGTGCCGCTGCTCCCGTTGCAAAGTGCCGCCGCGGCTCTTCCTTTTGCCTTTCCTTCCCAAGGCAACGCGGGACTGGAGCCACCGAGCCGTGCCGGCGGTAGCAACTCCTGACTCAGGGGCCTCCGAGGGGAGGGAAGGAGGAGAAGAGGGGGAAGGGTGGGGGCGATTCCCAAAAATCTTGTGCTGACCTGGCCCGTCTGTCAAATTTTAAAAGTCAATGCGGCCCCTGAGCCAAAAAGTTTGCCCACCCCTGTTCTAGAGTCTCAGAATTTTACATTGTGGCGACCAAAACTGGAGAAGAATAGCCATGCTCTCATGTGCGCTCTCCTAGCCCCGCAACAGCCAGCCAAAGGATCGTGTGAGGAGAAGGAGGAGGGTCGTGTTCGGGGAAGCTGCCGCTGTGGCTCATGCTCGCTCCTCAGCTGCGGGCCTGTCCCCCTTTCCATCATACCCTCCTCCTAGATCCCATTCCTACCCCATCAGACCTTGTGTTAGCAAGGTTGGTGTCGGCCACGGCCGGGTCGGGCCAGTGTCTCGGAGCGGAGAGCAGGTCGGATGACCCGGTCGGCAAGGAGCCGCAGGAGAGAGGTCAAAGAACCACATATGGCTCGTAAGCCACGGGTTGTTGACATCTGGCCTAAGGGAAACATTGTAACAAGAAACTAATCACTGATGGCTGCCGGTACCTAAAGATAATGAGCCTGTTGAAAGGGGAAGCCAGGCTTCTGCCTCCATTCATAAGCAATTAATCATCCACATCCCTCACCTACATTGTAGAAAGGACTATTGCAGGGAGGGGTATTTTATTTTTTATTTGTTTAATTTATATTGCCACCTATTCGCCCATGGCAACTCGAGGTGGCTTACACAATGTAAAACCATATTTAAAATAAAAAATAAAAATAAAACATAAATAAAAGACTACCTGTACTTCCTAAGAATACTCAGGAAGATAAATCTATCTCAGCATCTACTTCTGTCCTAGTACCGCAGCACCATTGACAGTGTCCTGACATACCGAATTCTTGTATGGTATGGGAGCAGCTCTGTAGCGGACAAAAAAGCTCTACAAAGAATAATTAAAACTGTCCAGAATATCATTGGGCTCCAGCTACCAGCCCTGGATGACATCTTCACATCTTGTTGTTTAAGGAAGTCGCACAACATTCTCAGAGACTCTTCCCATCCTGCTCACAATCTTTGTGAACTGTTGCCTTCTGGCAGAAGATACAGAACAATTAGAACTCAGACCACACGTTTTCTGAACAGTTTTTATCCCAGAGCTATAATTGCACTTTACAATGAACTTAAGGACCACCATCAGTGAGCTGTTGGACAGCATTACTTGGTCTGTTGTGTGGATGCTTGTGTGTTTTTAGGGGCTGGGGAACCTTGGCGGGTGGGTAGGGGTGTTTGGGGATTGTCATGTATGTGTCTGTGTTGGGTCTGGTCTTTGGGTGTTATGTGAATTTCGTATGTGTATACTGTGTATATTTGTACAATGACAATAAAGTGTTGTTGTTGTTGGGAAGATGGCAGAGCGTGGATGTGGAGATAAAACCTCTGACTCTAGGAGAAGAAAAGTTGAAGAAGCTGAGATATCATCTACTAAAACACATGGTGCCAATCTTCATTTTTATTCCTCTGCTATGCCTTTGGAAAAACAAACACTTGGAAATCTAACTGTCATGTTAGTTACAAAAGGAATCAAAATGAGATATAATGGGAAGTATATGGCGATATTTTATCCCTCATTGCATTCATTAAAATTTTGTGGACTTCTGTAAACCATAGTCAACAAAGTTTCTGCTTTCTAGTGTTTGTCAACAGGTCTGTTTGGCTTCTATCACACTGATGCTATCTGAGTTCACTATTAAATTCAATAGCATAGAACAAGGATGGGTGGGAGGGCCCAGGGGTGGGATATGACAGGGTTAACTACCAGTTCAGGATTTACGAGCTTCCCTGTCGTGTGCTTGTAATTTGTCATCAGCATGCTGTGTGCAGAGATGCAGCCTTTGAAACAGCCCTGTTTTCCTTCTGTTTTAACTGCAGCTGTGCCTCGTTCAGCAGCTGAAGTTGAAAAATCAGGAAATAAAGATCAGGTAAGAGCCGGGTGGGTGGGTGGGCAAAAACATCAGCAGACATAGAACTGGTTCTATGTCTGCTGCTCTTCAAGCTGCCGGTTCTACAGAGGTGGACAGAACCGGTAGAAACCCACCTCTGGGAAGGCCCAGCCAGAGATCACAGGTAGGGGCTCGCCTGAGCCCTGCCGACCACCCAGCAGCCCACCACTGGCCTTACCAATATGGCTTTATGCTCTAATAGTGGGTTGGAGGGAATCAAATACTTCCCGTGGACTAACAGGCCTGGTGAATGGCAGCTGGCTCTCCAGTATCGACTGAAGGTGGAGACTATATTGGTCAGAATGTCTTCAGAAGAATAGCACACGGTGTGGTGGCAGCCACTTGAACTGTGTGTGTGCACAGTGGTGTAGAAAGCAAAGGGAAGACTACTACACTATACAGTAGTGGCCAAAATTGTGGAAACCTTTTGGGCAAAGTGTCTCGTTACGTATTTTATGCCATCACTACCAAACAGGGAGATCTTGGTCTCATCACTCCAAATAACACTGTCCCATTGTTCCTCTGTCCAGGTAACATGGGCTTTAGCCCAGTTTAGTCTTTTCAACCTTTGTTTGAGAGATAAAAGTTCTGGACTTCCAGGAGGCTCGTTTTTCACCCTCCAAGAGCCTCCACGCAGACCCTGCACTTACCTGCATCCAAAATGGGCTGCGTGGAGACTCCTGGGAGGGGTGGGGCAGGGAAGGTGAGGCCAGCCGGTCGGTTCAACTACCAGTTTGGCAAACCAGCTGTAAATGTAACATCCGGTTCATGAGAACCGGTCCAAACCGGTTGAATCCCACCCCCTGCATATAAGCTGGGTTGACAAGATCAGAAACGAGGAGATGATAAGCCGCTTGGGAAAGCCAAGGGAAATCATCAAAACAATTAAAAAACGAAAGTTAAAATATTTCGGACATGTGATGCGACACTCAGAAAATTACAGCATACTCTATTTAATCCTCCAGGGAAAGTTTGAGGGCAAATGAGGTCCAGGCAGAAGAAGATCATGGCTTCAAAATATAAGGGACTGGTTTGGACAAAACTCAGCAGGATTTTTTTTTTCATGCGGCTGTTGATAAAAATAGAATCGCCAACATGATCGCCAAAGTCCGATGACGGATATGGCGCAAAAAGAACTGGAAGGGGAAATTGCTTCCGTCACGAAAGCAAAAGTAAAAGCAGTGGCCCCTTTGTGTTGATAGGATGAGGCATTATAGAGGGGAGGTTGTTTTGCTAATGATCCAGGATTTGGCAATCTCGGGGGTGGTGAGTATGGTTTAGGTCGGCATTGTACACAATACCTAGGCATTATGCAGAACGACAAGAACTATTTAGGCAAAGTATGAAAAGAGTCATGAAAAGGGTTAGGCTTTATTGAAAAGAATTGAACTGAATTGATTGAACTCTTTATTGCCATTTTACGTATATACACAATATACATACAACAAAATTCACATAACACCCAGGACCAGACTCAACATGTACACACGAGACAATCCCCAAACACCCCTACCCACCCACCAAGGTTCCCCAGCCCCTAAAAACACACAAGCATCCACACAACAGACCAAGTAATGCTGTCCAACAGCTCACTGATGGTGGTCCTTAAGTTCATTGTTAAGTGCAATTATAGCTCTGGGATAAAAACTGTTCAGAAAACGTGTGGTCCGAATTTTAATTGTTCTGTATCTTCTGCCAGAAGGCAACAGTTCATAAAGATTGTAAGCAGGGAAGAGTCTCTGAGAATGTATATGAAAATGAAAGAAGAAATGTAAAATAAAGTACAGGACTTTCTTACTAAAAACAAATGAGAAAAAGACCAGTATTGACTGTTGCAACAGGGAAGGCTAGAATGGAAAAATGAGAAAATACCATCAGGTAGCCCCTTGCACCCCAATTGCTATACTAAGGAAGGAGGCAGGGATATCCAAGATCAAAACAGGTGCATGGATTTGCATTATAGCACACTGGCTGAAATTACTGTTCTTTCGCATGGGTCTAAGCTAGGGATATCAAACTCATGTCGTCACATCGTTGTCACATGACATATCGGGACTTTTTTCCTCTTCATGAACCTGGGGGGTGGCATGGCCAGCGTGTGACACATCCAGCCCATGGACCATGAGTTTGACACCCCTGGTCTAAGCCCTTTCCTAATGGAGGATAATTATAAATCAACATGGGTTAAGACTATATCACAAAAACTTCAACATCTTGGCCTCTCCAAGGAGAAGTTCCTACTAATTGTTGTGACCAAGGCTTCCAAGACCCTAATTAAGCACACAGTTAAAACAATTCTTGTTTTATTTTAACGCTGGGAATTTCAGATACAGATAATCAGAGTTGGAAGGGACCTTGTAGGTCATCTAGTCCAACCCCCCACCCAAGCGGGAGACCCTGCACCATTTCTGACAAATGGCAGTCTAATCTCTTCTTGAAAGTCTCAAGTGATGGCGCTCCCACAACTTCCGAGGGCAACTTCTGTTCCATTGGTTGATTGTTCTCACTGTCAGAAAGTTTCTCCTTGTTTCCAGGTTAAATCTCTCCTTGTTCAGTTTCCATCCATTATTCCTTGTCTGGCCTACAGGCGCTTTAGAAAACAGCTTGTCTGTCCTGATACAATTTAATGAGCAATTGCCTTTAGTTCTAGCTGCAGACGCTTCCCCTTTTGGCATAGGGGCTGTTTTAAGTCATAGACTGCCTAACGGTTCTGAGGCACCCATTGCCTTTTTCTCCAGAACCTTTTCCCCAGCCGAGCGCAATTACAGCCAAATTGACAAGGAGGCTTTGGCTGCAGTTGCTTCTGTCAAAAAATTCCATGAGTTTCTATATGGACACTATTTTGAGTTGATCACGGATCACAAGCCTCTGTTAGGCCTTCTGTCTGGCGAAAGACAAACTCCTCAGATTTTGTCTCCAAGAATGACCAGGTAGACATTATTTCTGGCTGCCTATTCCTATACACTGGTTCATCGTCCTGGCAAGAGTCTATGCCATGCTGACGCTCTTAGTCGCTGCCCTCTGCCTGTTCCTGTGGAAATGCTGTTTTCCAGATCAACGACCTCAAACTCCCCATCACTGCCCTTGATATCGCTGCCCTCTCTTCCAGGGACAAGGTAATCGCCCAAGTCCTTGACTGGGTGGGAAGGGGGTGGCCAGCAATTCCTTATGCCCCCAAATTCCTGCCTTTCAAAATTCGCCAGCAAGAACTATCTTCTTTGCAAGGCTGTTTACTTTGAGGAACTAGGATAGTTATCCCTTCTAAGCTGCAAAACTCAGTTTTAAAGGTCCTGCATGAGGGCCATCCTGGCATTGTCAGGATGAAAGCCCTGGCTCGCAGTTATGTATGGTGGCCAGGCATGGATGCTCAGATTACAAGTTGGGTGAACGCATGTCAGCCATGCCAGGCTACCAGACCTGCTCCACCCACATCCACTCCAGACAGGTGGGAAGATTCTGTGGCCCCTTGGTCCCGGGTGCATATTGATCTGGTTGGCCCCGTTCATGGGCATACATTCCTGGTCATGGTGGATGCTTTTTCTAAATGGGTGGAACTGACCTTGATGACCACCACAACTTCAGAAGCTGTCACTAAGTCTCCATCTAGGATATTTGCTACCCATGGCCTCCCTGACACCATTGTGTCTGATAACGGCCCCCAGTTTACTTCCTGTGAGTTTGAGGTCTTCCTAGCCAACCTAGGAATAAGGCACGCACTTATAGCTCCCTTTCATCCTGCCAGTAATGGCCTGGCTGAAAGGGCAGTCAGATCAGTTAAGGAGGCCCTGGCAAGGTTTGGGCCTATAGATTGGCACTCTAGGCTCGCTAAGTACCTCCTGACCCAACACACAACCCCCTGTGCCACCACTAATAAGTCTCCAGCCGAACTCCTCATGGGTAGACGTCTGAGGACCACCCTAGACAGACTCCATCCTCATTATGCCCCAGTCACACCCCTAGGGTCCAAAAGCCAGGCAAGGGAGTTCACTGAGAATGACAAGGTCTATGCCCGGAACTATGTGGGACACCCTTTGTGGATGCCGGGGCAAATTGTGGCAGTAACTGGTCCTAAGTCTTATAGGGTCCTACTGCAAAATGGGCGCATCTGGCGCCGCCATATCGACCAGCTTAGAAGGCGTTGGAGTGCGGTTGCAGATGGCCCTCAAGACGTTCCTGCAACTGAGAAACTGCCGGCGCCCACAGAAACTTCCCTCGGACCTGACAAGAACACAAGCCTACCTGAACTGTCATCGGACCCTCGCCCAGAGACGCCTGAAGCTGAGACGCCAGCTTCGTCGGCACCAGAAGTTGCCCAGCAAGCGGAGAAGTTCCTTCCAGCAGCAGCTTCACCAGAACTTAGATGATCTGGCTGCCTGCGCAAGCGCCCAAGCTATCTCAAAGACTACACATGCTCCGTTCTGGGGGAAAGGAGTGTAGCGTTCGCAATGGACTAAGCCGAAGTCTTCACTCCGGTCCGTGTTTCCAGCAGGAACATGGACCGTTCCTATTGGCTGATGCTGTTTGACAGCCGGCTATAAAAGGAGCTGTCAAACGGCGTCAGCTGTTGTCCGCCAGCTGGCTGCCTTGTTAGCGCGGCAGCCGCGGCAACCCTTTATTGTTTCAATAAAGTAACAGCTGAAGTTCGCTCCGAGTTTTGCCTCAGGTTATTCCACCGCTCTACAACAGTTTCCTACAAAGGTTTCTTCATCTTTGCCTGTCCTTTATACCTTATGGGAGGGGCATCACCTCCCAGCCTTACTCCTGAGTTGCCCCTTTTGTCTCAGCTTGCCTTCTAGCAGCTCTGCGCACATGCGCATTGGGAACAAGCTCCCCTTGTTCCTTTGCCTCGCTGCTGCCAGACTCTGGAGGCTCCGGAGTCAGCACACAACTCCCAGATGGTCCTGGCCCCATCTCTGCATCGGATGCAGGACCCTTGTCCGAATCCTCCCCAGACTCCCAGACTGGTCCCCGTTCTTCCCCACTGTCCAATTCTGCTGCCCTCTGCACAGGCT
Source organism: Notechis scutatus (assembly GCF_049901735.1). Classification (NCBI taxonomy): domain Eukaryota; kingdom Metazoa; phylum Chordata; class Lepidosauria; order Squamata; family Elapidae; genus Notechis; species Notechis scutatus. Next base: position 18,565,841 of record NC_142010.1, on the reverse strand, counting down.
GCCGGCAAACCACAACACTAATAGGCTATGAGCAATCACCTAGGTCATTTTAGCAATGTATTAAAGATCAGGAAGTCTAACGCAATCTGTCTGCTCTATCCAAGAACATTTTCTGGAGCAATCGGGCCTCCCACCCTAAACCAATGAGATATTTATATCATATAACTGTCTCTAAATTTTGGAGGGCACTAACTCTAGCACATTGTAGCACTCTGCCCACAGCAGTTCTGGAGGACCGATAGAAAAAAGTCACGTATTAGCTGAGACTGTGCCCCTGGATAAGGGGCAATGCTGAAACCACATCCTGCTATACAGCATCCTGTATAAGGAGTCACTGACTCGTTTTATAACTCCTTATCTGATCTCTTGTATGTACAGCTGCTACTATCGGATCAGTACAGCACAGTTTATTTGAATGTAACCAAACTTTGCTATACTATGTGTGATATTAGGCAGACCACAATACAAGATTGAATTCGTCCTCAGCCCATATTCTCTCCCACTAGAATTCGAGAAAGAGAAAATTCTAATTCTGTGATGCCACCTATTGATGGATTTTGGCAAACCAGATTATGATCGCTGTGGAAAGTACTACTGTATGTGACATAGAGATCAAGGTTAAATCAGGCTTAAGAGTAGAATTGGAATTATTATATTTTTTGACATTTTCCACTTCTATTTTTAAATATTTAAACCTATTTGTGGGCAATGTTAGCTCTTCTGGATTTTCTGTCTCAAAACTACTGCAAATCAATTTTCAGCACAATTGCATAAAAGTGATTCTGAAGGGCATCAAGGCCAAGGAATATCTTGGTAGTACAGATTGCTCAACTCTCCTCTTCGTTAAAATTGAATCCTCAAATTCACCTGGTTGCCAGGGAAAAGGCAGACACTCTTGAATTATTTTTGGTTCATTTGGGGCTCTGCAATCTCCTTTATATCTTCATAAACTTAATTAAAAGTTTCATTTAGAAACTCTCCTATCTTTAATTCAATGGATATGAATAATTGTAATTGGATATTTAGAGAGAGGTATTGAAAGATTCACTTACTTAAATTCTCTTTCAATATTTAAAAAAAAAATGCTTTGGCTTTCTTTGGACTTTATCACCTGATTTACATTTGAATTCCTTTCAATCTTGAACCCAGATAGTCAAATGATAGTAGCCAAACAGACCTATTGACAAATACAAGAACACACAAATTTGTTTGGCAACATGCTGCAGTTTACAGATCTCCACAAAACTAATGAATGCAAGTGAGCACAAACTTAACTCTTCTTCCCTCCAACATCCAATGAAGGTAAAAGCGTGCCATTTCCGGAACATGTATTTACATGTTCAAATTTCAAATTTCAAGATATTCTTTTAATTAACAAAGCTTGCTGCAAAACAAATTGAAAATCCCCAATTCTTCAGTTGAAGCTATGTTACCTACTAACTAGCATTTCAAATACTGCCAGTGAAGTGACAAGACTGGAAATGCAGTAGTTAGGAAAACTTACTATCCCAATCCTAAATCAATTAAGCAAATATATCTTTAGATATCCCCAAATTCCAAATATAAAATATCTAAGATATATACAGTATAATACATAAGATGTAAAATATCTCCATCTACTTATTCGTATCATTTTAAAATCCCATAATATCCCCTTTTATCTTTTCACAACTGACATGACATAGTTAGATTTCCAGGTCTTTGTTCCTCCTAAAGAATAATAGAGAAATAAAAATGAAGGTTGGAACTTTTTGTTTTACTAGTGGATATCTCAGCTTTATGTTTTTGTCTCTTAAAATCTGATAGCCAAACCTGATCTTAGACTGATGCCCTGGCACAGGAGATTCAACTAAGCAAACCTGGGGCAGGAAGATCATTTTATTATGATTTATCCAGAATGTTCTGCTTAAAAAGGGGTCCTCTCTTCATAGAGGGAACCCCAAGCACCAACTTGTACTCTTTTTTATAATTAACACATCAAAGGAAAATACAAAACAAAACTTTATTGGACAGGGCAAAACATTCTCCCCTTTGCATAGAAAATCAGTTACATGAAGTTAAACAGGTTACATATAATACCACACATGTACATTCAAAGGAAGGTTGTAGAATCTGTGTGTGATGACCCAGGGTTGGGCACAAAACAACACAGCCGGAGTACAGATAACAGATAATCAGAGTTGGAAGAAACTTTTTTTTTATTATCTTTGACTTTTGTTGCAAGTCTTCGTTCGTTCTGAGCCTTTGCTATCCTGACTTCGTCTTTGCAGATTCTGGCTATCTGCTGATATTCTGCCTTAGTTGTATGTCCTTCTTTCCATTTTTTGTACTTGTCCTTTTTTTCTTTCAATTTGCCAAAGAGATCTTTGTGTAGCCATGCTGGTTTCTTCTTGGATTTCTTGTTTTTCTTTCTCAGTGGTATTGTGCTGGTCTGGGCTTCTATGATCATACTTTTTAGAGTTTCCCAAGATTCTTGAGTTGTTTTCCCCTTTAGGATTTTCATCCATGGAATCTTTCCCAAGTTCTCTCTGAGTTTATTGAAATCAGCTCTTTTAAAATCCAAGACTCTGGTGTCATTATGTTCTGTTGCTTGTGTTTCTGTTATGTTGAATTCTAGTATGACATAGTCACTCTCACCCAAGGTTCCTGCAGTTTCAACTCCCTCTGTCACTTCTTCAGGAGATTCCATATTCCAGTCTAGAATATTTGGATAAATTAACAATTATTATAATAATAATTAACCAACAAATGTTCTGTCCTACACATTGGTAAAAAAAAATCAGTTCACCAAATACAAGCTAGGCAGATATGGTCTCGTTGATGACCCTCACTCTGTCAAGGACCTCGGAGTACTCATATCTAATGACCTAAGCGCCAGAGTTCACAGTAACAGCATTGCCAAAAAGGCATTAAGAGTTGTAAATCTAATCTTACGAAGCTTCTCCTCTGGAAACATTGAATTGCTAACTAGGGCATACAAAACCTTTGCTAGACCAATACTCGAATACAGCTTATCTGTCTGGAATCCGCACTGTATATCAGACATTAATACAATTGAGCAAGTCCAGAAGTATTTCATGAGAAGAAGAATACATTCCTCTGCTAGCAACAGAATACCCTATATCACCAGGCTTGAAATTTTGGGCTTGGACAGTCTTGAACTACGCCACCTACGGTTGGACTTAAGCGTAGTACATAAAATTATCTGCTACAATGTCCTACCAGTCAATGACTACTTCAGCTTCAACTGCAACAATACAAGAGCACACAACAGATACAAACTCAATGTTAACTGCTCCAAACTTGATTGCAGAAAGTACGACTTCAGCAACAGAGTGGTCAATGCCTGGAATGCACTACCTGACTCTGTTGTTACATCTTCAAATCCCCACTCCTTTAACCTCAAACTATCCACTATTGACCTCACCCCATTCCTAAGAGGGCTGTAAGGGGCGTGCATAAGTGCACCATCATGCCTTCCGTCCTTGTCCTATTGTCCCCATTTATTCGTACCTATTTCCTGTGTTCTTACGCATGTTTATACTTATACCTATTATCTTGTAAGCAATTGACAAATCAAATCAATCAATCAATCAATAAAATAAATCATTTAAAACAGATAAAAAAATAAGTCAAATTGAAATACAAGAAAATGCTAATACAATAGTATGAAGTTCATGTTGTATGACCTTCAACTCAGAGTCTTTCCCTCTCCATCCACACTCTGCCATCTTCCAAACAAACAAATGAGGGAAGAATCCACGTTGTTCAAAAGCTGCAATTTAGAATGGCTTAAATTCTAACTGTGACTTTTATATGGACAACTACACAGATTTGATAGATAAATAAGTAAACGCCACAATTTTGCAACAAAAAGAATTTTCCATGGCTGGCTGGAGAATTCTGGAAGTTGAATTCTGCCCATCTTAAACTTGCCAAAATGGGAAAACGCTGCTCTGGAATGGATGGTTTAAATAGGCTCCTTCTTGTCTGCCATGAAAACAGAGCTTGCCTGAAGCATCTTGAGAAAGAAACAATTGATTAGTCTTTTTAGGTGCTCCATTTATTATTAGCATTAATATAACTGTCCATCTCATTTAAGCAATTCTGGGTGGCTTATCAGATTAAAAACAAACACCCCTCCCAAACAATCTACAGTACTTGTGTCCAAAGATAAACTATTAATTTAGTATTACCAAGAGTAGCAGAGTTTATCTCCAGGGGTGGGATTCAACCGGTGTTACTACCAGTTTGGTGACTACGCTGCATGTGCATGTAAAACAACCTTAGGCTGTGCCGCCTGGACAGCTGAAAAGCATTGCACGCAGATGCATAGCATTTGAAAAGCCTCTTTCTTCCTGCTTTTTCAACTTCAGCTGTGCCGCGCAAAGCAGCTGAGGTTGAAAAAGGAGGAAATAAAGGACAGGTAAGAGCCCAGGAGGGCGGGTGGGCCAAACAGCAGCAAACACAGAACCAGTCCAGTGTCTGCTGCTCTTCAGAGCTACCGGCTCTATAGAACTGGACAGAACCGGTAGAATCCCACCCCTGCTTATCTCCCCACCCACTCCCAACCCAAATGCTTAGGGAAAGAGCCAGGATTTCAATATCTGGGCAAAGGCCAACAAGGTTAAGCACATCTTACTTTTTTTAATGTATTTAATTAGAAAGATAACAGTGGGATCCTTGGTGCTCTCTCAGCTTGGTTCATACATTTCATTACCCAACCTGGTAAACATTATCAATACAGGTTTTTATCTTTTTTTATATACTAGTGGCTTGCCCTGTCAATATTGGTGGGATTAACATTAGACCAAGAATCAAGAAATAAAAAATACCTCTATCACGGAACTGCCAACTCAGACAAGCAAACTAACAATTAGTCACAATGTAATGAAGGCACCATCGACAACTCTCCCCCTAACATGGACAGGGCAAGCTTCCTTTCCCCAAAGATAGAAGCAGATCTGAGTGCAGCAAGTTTGTCAGCACTTAAAAAGAAAAAGAAAAAGTTAAATCATGGGTTGCAGGAGAGAAAACAAGCCAGTCTTTTGCTGAAACATAGTAGGTGTTAGGAATATAAGTCACCTAACAGCTATTTGGGTTAGAAATATATAAACCAGGATAAACATTTTAAAACTGTATCTTTAAGAAAATGCAAAACTGTAATTAGGTGTGGTTTCTCAAACGGCCATAAGATGGAGGCAGAAACCTGGTTTGTCTTAGTCTTAGTCTCAGAAGAGACTGTGAGTAAGTCTCTGTTTCCTTCTGTTGGAGAGTATTGCCATTTTTCCTAATTGACTGATATTTCTGGATTTAATGTAAGTCTGATACTGAACTGTTTTTGACACTGGAATTTGATATTTGGATTATCCCTGGATTGAAAAACTGACTGATTTACCTGTGAATGACTTTGGATTGCTTGTTTGGACTTTGCTTAACGTTTCTGGAAGTAAAAACCTACATTTACTGTACAGTGTATCTGTGTGCTGTGTATGTGTATTATTCAAACACTACTCTCAAATACGTCTCCCTGTATGCGCTCATTCTCCTAACGGGGAATTACCTCAACAGTAGGTCCATTCTGTCAGCTGTCCATCTTGATGTACTCAGGGGTGGTATCCGACGGGTGTAACTACCAGTTCGGTGGCTATGTGTCATGGACGCATGCGCGCTTCGTGCCCATGTGCGCCTGACATGCACTGCGTGCGTGTGCAATTAACAAACTGCTGAGCTGTCCGGACAGCTGACAACACTGCACACGGGTGCGCAGCATTTGAAAATCCTCTTCTTTCCTGCTTTTTCAACCTCAGCTGTGCCGCGCAAAGCAGCTGAGGTTGAAAAAGCAGGAAATAAAGGACAGGTAAGAGCCCGGGTGGGTGGCTGGGCCAAACAGCAGCAGACACAGAATCAGTTCAGTGTCTGCTGCTCTTCAGAGCTACTGGTTCTACAGAGCCAGACAGAACCGGTAGAATCCCACCCCTGGATGTACTGTAATTCTCACCTTCAAGAGATGAAATTATTACTGTTAAATTCTAGGAGAAGAATGGAGGTAAAGCCAGAGTGATTTCTAACAGCTGTTTATTCAACACCGCCTGATAGTATTTTCCCACACTAACAGAGGAGCAGAATGAAACCTTCAACTGACAATTATCTACAATACATAACAATTACACGTATAAAAACACAACACAGTGAAAAGCAGTAATGTAACATGGAGATTACAGGGAAATGTGAATTTCCCCAGAAGGACCAGAATAGCTTTGTTAAGAGAGGATCTGAAGATGGATCCTTAGGGTTACAACTAAAGACTATATGGCCAGTAGCAAATCTGGATGTGCCAGGAGGGACTACATACATATGCTTCTCAAGGCAAGAGTTCCTTCTTTGGATGAGGTTGATATCCAGGTATCCTACAACTTTCTGGCCGGCTGCAGAGAAAAAGTTTCTCCATGGAACACAAGGTGCTATCAGCCCCTTTTCCATTTAGATATGCACAGAAGCCTTCCCCTCGCACTGGAAACCTGCAAAAGGGACAAGGAGTTACTATTCGCTGGACAGCGGCAACCGAGGGCAGAAAGTAGCATTGCAGGAATGATCTTTCCAAGAAGATACCCAGATTTAGAGTATAGAGAACATCAGCCAACATTGTGCCTCCAGGGTGCACTGGATCAAATTGATTATGGAGTCTGGAGTTAGTTTTGTCTGACAAATGGGTCATGACTGAAGTAAAAATAAATGCACACATGCACACACACAAAGCAGAAAGCATCCATTTAGAGGTGTATCTCATTCTTGGAAGGAGATGTGTGGATTTCAACTCTCAGAATCCCCTAACCAGCATGGTTTACTGGAGAATCCTTGAAGAATTCTTAAAGTTGCCAAGTTTGAAAACACTGCCTTTTGGGTGGGGGAACCTTCAACGTTATGACCATCTGGGATGCTTCTCCCTGCTTACAAAAATATCAAAATTGGCAGGAAAACCATCTATTCTTGGAGGTGGTGTATCATCTCAGCCATCCTGAACTTCTCAGTCTATTACACAGCTGGCCAGCAGTGCAGGGACCACCAGATGTTACATACTATTGCCTGATTAATTCTCTCTTTTTTTCCCCCTTCATTTTTTGTGTCTTATATTTTGTGGGAAAGAAGATCAGACAAAAATTATCTTGATTCTTATTATTCTTTCAGCCACTGAAGATGAAATGTGACGTATATAAATGCTTGAATAGGTAAATAGTTCTATAAGTCCCATAAACAAACAAATAAATAAAACACACTTACTGATTTCTAAACTCTGTGCCATTGGACCACTTCCAGACCTGGTTAACTTCTCTTGAGAGACCAATCCAGTAATGAAATGGTTTGAAAATTTTTACCCAAAAATCCTAGGAGAAGGAAAATAATAAACAATAAAATCCTCACTTAACATTGGGGAGAGAAAGTTTCTGTTATTTTTGCCTGACTATTGAATGCCAAAATACTGTATATCATTTGTGTCAGATTATTTTATTTGTTCAAGATCATACAATTAAAATAAAATTAATGTATTAAATAAATTAATGTACCTATGTGCCTTGCCTTGCCAAAACTATTTAAGAGACAGTGAGGAGATATGTACACCAAAATTGGGTCTTTTGCATCCAAAATCCATTAAAAGGAGGTCTATTAAATTAAGCTTTCTACTGCAATGATGTACAAGTATCTCTATTTAAATTTAAAGTGCATTGCATAACATTCAGCAGGAATATATACGTTTATCTTACTCATAATGACACTCCTTCAATATTTATTAATATTAATAATTCATCAAGGTAACAAAAATATTCATGGCCACTTATATGCAGATAATGTATTTATTTGATTATGTGCCACTAAGTTAATGTTGACTCTTACTGATTACATAGATTTCACTTTCTCTAGTCTAGGAGGTCTTCCAGGTCTTTCAATGGGTACCAGTTGCTGCTGTAATTGATCATATATCTGTCAATGTGAGTACTGCACGCATAGAAGGCAAACCTCTAAGGAAGGTAGATTCTTCAAAGAATAGGTTTATTGGATACATCATATCAGCATAATTGGTGAAAACCAACTCTGAAAATTCCTGCGGTTTTCACCTAATTAAAAAGTAAAAGTTCCCACTTTCCCCCAGGTCATCAGTCACATTGTCCAATAGAGGTGCTGGCTGGTTGCTTGGTTACTCCGCTCCTTCTCTCCCAGACACTTGTTGGAATGACCTTGGTTCTCACAGGAAAACTTTTTGTTTTGACGGCAAAACCCAACTATCTATTTTCCACCCTCCCTGTCCCCTCTTCTGCCTTGTGGCAGCCAAAAAAGATGGCCTCAGCCAAGTTCGCTTCAGCATTGGCAATATCTTGCTGGTAGTCATCCTCTTTTTCTCTTTTCTTTGACCTTTCCCAGAGGGATAGACTTAAGAGAGAGTCTTTAAGGTACCCCTCAACATATGACTGTAATCAAGCCTACCCATTAGCGGTGTATATCATAATGGTAATGAAATGGGTTGATCATGTGACAAATCCAATCTGATGACCCGTTTTGCAGTGGTCTTTAAGCAAATCATTACAATTGTTAAGCTAATGCCCTGGTTGTTATGTGAACTAATAATTCACTATGGGTGTGGTTTTGCCAAAAACTCTACGTGTCAAGTTTTTGAAAAATTGTCATAAAACACCTTCATGTGACGACAGGACTTTGCAAAATTATGTTGCTAAGTGCCTGAAATTTGAGGGCCCCCTACTGTTGGAATTTCAAAAATGAACCGCTCTAATCTTTTTCTGGACTGGTCATAACTTCAAACGTTCGTAAGTTGATTACCTGTATATAAGATGTCCAACATTTACACCTGGTCTCAAGGAAAAATGAAATAATTGGACTAAAATGAAATTCTGTATAAAGAAAACCAAACTAAGGACAACAGATAGAACAACCAGGTGTAGAACTGACAATGAAGATATTGAGAGTGAGAGATAGCTTTTGCCTTTTAGGGATCTATTTTCAACAAAGGAAATGCACTAAAGACTAGCAATGGGTAGGGCAACCATGAAAGGCCTGGAAAAACAAAATCTCAAGAAACTACACCTACAAAAAATAGCTACATATACAAAAATCAGAAATGTGCAGGCAATGGTGTTCCCTGTAATACTCTGTGAAGGTTTGACTTTGAAGAAATAGGAAAGAGAAATATTGAAGATTTCAGGTATTGAAGTTGGAGAAGACTCTTAAGAATACCATGTATAGTTAAGAAATATATCATAGAACAAATTCACCCAGAGCTCTTAGCTGAAGTACAAATGACCAGGCTGTCATTATATTTTGGACACAATGTGTGAAGACCTGGCTCTCTTGAGAAGACTATAATGCCAGAAATAGCAGAAGGAAAGAGTGTAGAGGACAACCAGCAACAAGATGGATGGATTCACAGGCATGAGGGGTATATAGCTGGAACATTTGAAGGGCCAGTTTGGAGTCAACTAATAGTAATAATTAAGGAAACAATGGAAGACAGAATTGGTAGTTGGAAATAAATAATATGGGATTGTCAACTTTAGGAGAGGCATCTTCCAGGGTGATGCATCCTTATTCGTTATTGGTATGATTCTGCCTTCAGTGATTGGAATAGAATAGAATAGAATAGAATAGAATAGAATAGAATAGAATAGAATAGAATAGAATAGAATAGAATAGAATAGAATAGAATAGAATAGAATAGAATAGAATAGAATAGAATTCTTTATTGGCCAAGTGTGATTGGGCACACAAGGAATTCATCTTGGTGCAAATGCTCTCAGTGTACATACTGAATTAAACAAATCTGGGCTACCAAACAACATAAAAATGTGGATAAAAATATCATATTTGCTTTATATTGATGATCTGATGGTTTATGGAAAATCAGAAATTGAAATCCAGTCATTAACAAACGGTATAAGAATATTTAGCAGAGATATGCCAGTGGAATTTGGCCTAGAGAAATTTGTGACAATAGCAATAAACTGGAATAAAATCACAAACAGTAATGGAATTGAAATGGCAAATGGCAAAACTGATAGGAGTCATCAGGGTGAAGTCTATAAGTATTTGGATATGTTGCAGCTGGATAATATCAAACACGTACAAATTAAAATGTGATTAGTAAAAAAATACATCTAAAGAGTGAAAAAAGTGCCCAAAACAAAATTGAAGGTGGAAACATGATCAAAGTCACCTATCCCTGAACCATACTTCTGAGATGACACGCTGCAGGAATTATTAACTGGACACAAGCTGAACTGGACAGTTTGGACCAAAAAACAAGAAAGCTAATGACAATTCATTACGTGTTACATCCCTGTAGTGATACTGACAGTTTATACCTTCCATGTGGAAATCAAGACAGAGGTTTATGTCAAGTCAAAGTGTCAGTTAAGCCTGCATTGACTGATTACATAAAAGATAGCCAAGAGCAAGCACCGATACAAGTTAAAAATTGGAACTTATGGGTATGCAGAAAACAAGACATGAATATAAAAAAAAGTAATAAAAACATGAACAAAATGCTGGTAAGGAAAAGCATTATATGGTCAATATCTATAAAAGATCAATTGGAAAGTGGGTAATGATAAAACCTGACATTGGCTTACAAATGGAGCATTTAAAAAGGAAGAAACTGAAGGCTTGATTTTGTCTGCTTACACCTATTTGAACTAATGCAATCAAGGTCAGAATTTCAATCAGAGTAGAGTTGGAAGGGACCTTGGAGGTCTTCTAAATCAGTGGTCACCAACCTCGGCAACTTTAAGACTTGTGGACTTCAACTCCCAGAATTTTCCAGCCTGGGAGTTGAAGTCCACATGTCTTAAAATTGCCGACATTGGAGAACCCTGTTCTAATCCAACTCCCTGCTCATGCAGGAGAGACTATACCATTTCAGACAAATGGATGTCAATTTCTTCTTAAAAGCTTCCAGTGATGGAGCATCCACATCTTCTGAAGGCAAGTTGTTCCACTGGTTAATTGTTCTCCTTAATTCCAGGTTGCTTCTCTCCTTGATTAGTGTATTGTTTCTTGTCTTGCCTTCTGGTATTTTGGAAAATAAGTTAACCCCCTCTTCTTTGTGGTAGTCTCTGAGATACTAGAACTCTGCTATCGTGTTACCCTGTAGTCCTTTTCCCCTCTAGACTGGCCATATCCCAATTCCTGCAACTGTTCTTCATATGTTTTAATTTCCAGGCCTTTGATCATCTTAGTAACTCTTCTTTGCACTTTCCCCCTCCCAAAGTCTCAACATCTCTTTTGTAATGTGGTGACCAAAACTGGATGCAGTAGTCCAGGTGTAATCTTACTAAGGTTTCATAAAGCTTCATAATATTTCACTGTCAACTCATAAAATATTTATGATATTCACATGATTTTGACCCTCTGTTTATGCAACCAAGGATTGTGTTAACTTTTTGGATTGTTGCCACACACTGCTGACTCATGTTTAAGTGACCATCCACTAGGACTCCAAGGTCCCTCTCACAGTTACTGTTTCTGAGCCAGGTTTCACTTAATCTGTACTTGTACCTTTGGGATTTTTTGCCTAAATGTAAAACCTTGCTTTACTTCTCATTAACTGTCCTTTTGCGCAGTAGGGCCCATTGTTCATGTCTGTCAAGATCCTTTTGGATCTTGAGCTATCTTCTGGGGTATTGGCTATTCCTGCCAATTTATTGTCATCTGCAAATTTAATGAATTCCCCTTCTATTCTCTCATCTAAGTCATTTATGAAGGTATTAGTATTAGGTTTAAGATGGAACCTTTTGATACTCCACTGCTTATTTCCCGCAATGCAAATGTAGTACAATTAAGGATGACTTGTTGAGTATATTTGTCAGCCAGTTATGAATCTATCTCATGGTGATGATATCTATCCCATTTTTTCTAGCTTACCAAGAAGTAGGCTGTGGTTTACTTTGTCAAGTGCCTTATTGAAATCCAAGCATACTATATCTACAGTATTTTACTGGTCTGCTAGTTTAGTCACTTTGTCAAAGAATGAAATAAGATTTGTCTGGCATGATCTGTTTTTAACAAAGCTGTGCTGGCTTCTAGTTATAATCAGAGTTTAAAATTCTACTCAAATTTTAATTAGAATTGAAAAATCACCAAATTATTCAAATTATTGATAATGCAATTTATACTTGTGACTCTGAGGTACTTTTTATGGGCGATTGAAAGGTTCTGATTTCCACTGAAGCTGATTGGCTAAGATACATCTTCAGACCTGCAAATGTGTGGTTAAAGCTCTGCTCTTTGACCGCAAGAGGGAGTCAAAGATTACAAAGCAGTGGGTAATATGATATGATGAACATCAAACTAGATCGCAAAGGTGGGAGCCAAACAAACTGGATTTCATGAGAAGATTTTTTAAAAAGGATGTAAAACTGAAATTAGAACTTTTCCCTTTAGGATTGTTGAGCAAAGTGTTTCAACTGCTTTTGAAACATTTGAAAAGTAACTCTATTCAACTTGCCAAAGTCTGGGGGGAAGGGAAGGAGAGAAAGAATGAAGATGCTTTAGAGACAGACCATGAGAGTCAAGGTCACCAATGCAGGTATCTGCCAAAGAAGTGAACTGTTCTCATAACAAAATAACAATTCATAATTGGACAATATGACCAACAAGGAGGTGGGGAGAATGTAAATGTTTAACTATGCAGGGCTGCATATAGGAAAAACTAGAGTTTTGTTTTGTTTCTTCAATGCCAAAATGGTATATCCAATAACGTTTTGCATTTGGGACAGCAAAGTTCCTGAGAGTGCCTACTTTTTTTGGGGGGGTCACTAATCAGACCATTGACACAAAGAGCTTAAGGAAAATTTTGTCATTATATATCCTGACAGTAGTGAAAATTTACTATGCATGAATGGAAAGATATATTATTTCCCACAATGGAAAAATGGATGGAAAAACTACTAGACTTGGTGGACATCTTTTAAACAAAGACTTTATCTTTTTTTTTTTTTTTTCATTTACAGTTCGCTTCTAAACTCCCTGCTTGAAATAGATGAAAAACAAAGAAACTTTGGCTTTGGGTCTTGAGGACTGGATTAATCCAGTGACCTGTAGTTACTAAAAATGCAACAGAAAAAGTTGATGCTATAGTTCTATTTAGTATTTTACAAAAATGAAAAGAGTAAAAAGTCATTACTTTTTTTTACTTTTTTTTCATCTTGTACTTCCTTTTTCATTTTTTGTAATCTTTATTTTCATTTGTATTTTTTATATTATAATAAACTCAAAGACACATCATTTAAAACAAAAATAGCATCTGTAATAATTATTACATCCCAGTAATGAAAAATTGGGGGCAACGTCGAGTTGAAAAAGTAGCTGAAAATGAGCAGATTAAAATATTGTGGGATTTCCAAGTACAAACTGATTAAGTCTTCACTCATAACATACCAGATTTCACTGTGGTTGAAAAGAAGAAAATGTGAATAAGTGATATGGCAATACTAAGAGCTAGTAGAATAGAAGACAAAGAATTGGAGAAGATGAGAATTTATCAAGATCTGAAAATTGAAATTGAATGATTATGGCATAAACCAGCTGCAGTGTGATGACCAGGGGTGTGGCACAAAGGCAACACAGTCAAATAAGCAATAGGAGTCCCTTTATTATCTCCAACTTTGCCCCCAATGTCCAGATTACCTTCAGCTGGAGAAAACTCTCCCAGGAACAGCCTTTGACAGTAGAAAATTCAGTTCAAAACAAGGCACATACAAACTGTAACTAAAAATCCAAACAAACCAAGCTGAAGTAATTAGCTTGACAGGGCAGGAGAAGGAACTTCAGACTGGAAAGCACGGCAAAACTCACACAATTGGGAAGATGCCAGGAACACTGATAAGCCACGACAATACAAGATAACTTCACATTTGCTCCCAACAGGTTGCTGTGCACAGCTTCCTCTTTTATACACTGTGTTCCCAGCTGCAGCTAATGAAGGGAATCAGGGCCCTTTCCTCCTCCATAAGCCATGCAACTCACGTTACTCCCTTCTCTGTTCCTCCCTACGTGCCCTAGGATGAAGAGGGGATGGGTCTGGGTCTTCCTCTGAATTCTCTCTCCCTTGCTCTACCTCTCCCCTGCTCTACCCAGCCGGACTTTGCCCTTCCTCAGTTTCTTCCACAGCCAATGGAGCCACACTCCCACTCCCTGTCAGCTGTTCGGCTTCCCCCTCTGAATCAGATTCCGACAGGGGCATGACATGCAATGGCCCCAGTGGTTATTGGCACACTGAATGCCATATCCAAAAAATGTTGGATGGCACTTAGAAAACCTGTACACCGATACAATTTTCATCTGTCAACTACAAAAAGCCACACTGCTTGGATCTGTACATATACTACACTGATACTTTGCAACATTCTAGGTGCTCGGGAAGAACTCAGTGCATATGAAGGCCAACACCAGCAAAAGAACTGGCAGCTGTGATTTCACATTGTTATGAAGAGTGAATAATAATAAAAATAATTAGACAACTTTGTGACTTGTTTGTTCAACCTTTGAGAGAAAAGTAGTGCAGTCTGATATGACAAAAATGAAAATGAACATTAAATTTTAAGTTGACCAATTTTTTATTCCCATAACTGTGAGATGGTTCCTTCATCATCTAAGCAGAGTATACATAGTGGAGCCTCGGGTCGCGACTGTAATCCATTCCCAGACTCTGGTCGTGACCCGATTTGGTCGTGTCCGGAAGCACGACTGACTATGCATGCGCGCAGTTAAAAAAATGGCGCCAAAGGGAAAATTGGTGCGGAAAGGGAACCTCTCCACGCCGATTTTGTTAGCCAATTAAATTTTGAATCATGACCCGATTCAAAAATCGGGTGGATTTTTTGTTTGCCACCCAATTTGGTTGCAAACAGGACCCTTCGCATCCCGAGGTTCTACTGTATATGATAAATAGAAAAATAATTGCAGTGGTAAGCAAACTTCAATAATAAGTCAGTATTTACTTTGTTAAAGAGATTAATCAAAATGACCATGGGTAGGCAAAAAACAGTGATAGTAGGAACAACTTCCAACCTCCTGCTTGCTTCCCCATTGACTTTGCTTGTGGCAAGCTGGTAGGGAGCATTGGAAATCACAATCATGTGAGTGTTGGAATGCTACACAGGCCACAGTTTTGCAAATAGCAATAGCACTTAGACTTATATACCGCTTCACAGTGCTTTTACAGCTCTCTTTAAGCAGTTTACAGAGCCATCCTGTTGCCTCCAACAATCTGGGTCCTCATTTTACCTACTTGGACAGATGGAAGGCTGAGTCAACCTTGAATCTGGTCAGATTCGATCTGCCAAATTGTAGGCAGTCAGCAGTCAGCAGAAGTAGCCTGCAGTACTGCACTCTAACCACTGCACCACCACAGCACTTATATAAACCTGATCTAGACATCATAGGCATTTCAGTTCATAGGAGTAACGAGTTGCAGATTTTTTTATGTATTCTTTAAATTAGACAATTTTAATTACACTGATGCAGAAATTATTGCAAAACAATAATTTGTGCTAACTTAAGGATACAAACAAAGAGATAAATAGAATGAGAGTTTTAATAGTATATACTTTAGAATTGGACTGCTTTTTATATTTGTGAATGCCTGAACAATTATGCAATTAATCATGATTCCTTACCAATTCCTTCTGAGAATCAATCACAGCCAAAGATGCATTAAACGAAGAACACGTCTCTAAACTGAGAGACCAATTCCTGTCTTCTTTTGATGCATAGAAACACTTTCCTAGGTATCCAATCCAGGAATCTGGGCAGGCAACACCTTGGCTTGCAAAGGGACGACTACATGGATGTGATTTTGTTTTAACTGAAACAAAAACAAAATGAGTTAAGACAATTAACTACAATACTGAAAACAAGTCTGAATAATTAATATTAGGCTACCTCACTTAAATTGAAATTCCAGGATTTTTTAAGGAAGGCAAGTAAATTCACCTGTAAATAGAGGTAATCCTCACTTACCAATCACAACTGAAACTGGCAATTCCATTGCTACAACACAGTTGCAGACTGAAAAATCATATGCCCAACTCATGACAGCAATTAATTTGACAGTTTCAGCTGCACTTGCAAAGCAAATCATGATGGGTTCTTAAGTGCAACCTTATGTGACTGTGACTTGCAACTTCCTGCTCACTTCCCAAAGATGTTGCTAGTTGGAAACCGGCTATGAAGATCACAAACAACAGTCATGTGACTGTGGAATGCTGTAACTACTGTAAATGTACGCTGTTTGCCAACCAACACATTACAATCACATCCCTGTGGGGCTTCTATGATTGTTACAACTTCAAGGATTAGTCATAAGTCTCCTTATTAGAGCTGTCATAATTGAAACAGCTGATGAACAAGTGGTTGCTAACTGAGAACTACCCATACACACAAACACGTATATAACTTCATAATCTAATTTTAAATTTACATCCTGAATATGTTGTAGTACTCTTCCCAGGGGTGGGATACTACTGGTTCGGCCTGGTTCTATAGAATCTGTAGTTGCGAAGAGCAGCTGACACCTAACCGGTTCGGTGTTTGGCCCACCCGCCTGCCTGGGCTCTAGGCTGTCCTTTATTCCCTGCTTTTCCCTCCTCAGCTGCTTTGCGCGGCACAGCTGAGGTTGAAAAAGCAGGAAACAAGAGGATTTTCAAACACTGCCCACCTGAGTGCAGCGCTTGTCAGCTGTCCATGCAGCACTGATGATTTCTTGCAAAGGCTGCACACACGGTTCTCCCCAGTTCGGAGAACGGGCAAATCGCTCCACTGGCTGGCCCCGCCCCTCCCCGCCCACTCCCTCCTTACCTGGCATGCGAGCCATCCAACTTGCCTGGTTTGGTAAGTTGCTATTTTTCCTTCCTTTCCCCCTCCCCCAACTATTAGCTGTTCTGCTCTGCCAGGAGGTTTAGATTAGCTAGAAAGAAGGAAATCCTTGGATTTCTTGCTTTCTAGCTAATCTAAAAGCAGAGCTGAACCTTCCTTAGGACTGAAGCTTTTCAGTGAGGACTCAAGTAGCCGATTGCAGATAGATAGATCTCTAAATTAATCTGTGATTCTGTGAGCAACTCAATCTGCCTGCCTGCTTTGCCTGCTTTTGGGTAAAAGTTGCTCTTTTTTATAAAAAAAAAAAAACAATATTTACATACATGGTGTGTTATGAGTTAATTTTGTGAGTTTGCTTGCTAGCAAATTTTATGTGACAGACTCAGATAGCCGATTGCAGATGGATAGATCTCTAAATTAATCTGTGATTCTATGAGCAACTCAATCTGCCTGCTTTGCCTGCTTTGGGGTAAAAGTTGCTCTTTTTTATAAAAAAAATCAATATTTACATAAATATTTATAATATTTACATACAAGCCATGCCCACCCGGTCACATGACCACCAAGCCACACCCACAAATTAGGCCACACCCACAGAACCAGTTGTTAAGAAATGTGAATCCCACCCCTGACTCTTCCTATATAGTATCTCCTAGTTGATGCAAACAACTGTATTCTGGGTTGCAAGATAGCCTCTAATCTACTGTAGAGATCTCTGGGTGTACTTATGGCAACCTAGCCAACTAATCAATACTGCCTTTACCATTAGTAGGAATGCTGCATGTATCACAAGTATGACTAAGGTGAGTAATTAAATCTACAGGTGTATTTTACAAAAAAATGTTATAGAACTGCATCACTTAACAACCGAGTAGCTGGATCAATTGCTGCCACTAAACAAAGAGTATCCATACTGTTCTAGCTGTGGTGGCACAGTGGCTAGAATGCAGCATTGCAGGCTAACTCACTGCTCACTACCAAGAGTTTGAGGCTCATCGACTCAGCCTTCCATCTTTCCGAGGTCAGTAAAATGAGGACCCAGATTGCTGGGGGCAAAATGCTGACTCTGTAAACTGCTTCAAGAGAGCTGTAAGCACTATGGAGAGTATAGTAAATCAAAGTGCTAGTGGTAGTGTTCTCCTATATAAGGGGACACCTAGCAAATGTTTGAGCGCAGAGTCTACTGGGGAGTTATTTTGTTGAGTGAGTCTGGGAAAGTATCTGGCAGATTTTTCTAATCAAAATGGTATGAAAGGTGCTAATGCAATCAGCTTGTGAAGTTGTTTGTAGTGTTATGCTGGACAGGAGACAAAAGTACAGATTTCATTCTTTAGTAAGTCATTTACATAAGCATGAATATGTAAAAACAAGTTCATTCGTCAATATAGAGAAAATGTATGATAAAGTGTATTATGTGTCAGCTTTGGAAGCCATATTCCACACTGCCACAAGCCTGAGAAAGTGGAAGGGGGGATGGATTTGTAGTTTGGGAAATTGTAGGAAGCCCGGAAACTTTCAGATTCGGGATTCCACAGATGTGCCAGTTACTATCCTAATAAAGGTACTTTTGAGATATGTTTGTCTCAGAGTCACTGATTGGGATGGAGGGTTGCTGGAATGCTGACATTAATGGAGTATTTTACATGAATATGTAAGCTGAATGTAGTAAGAGTTGTTTACGATGAAAGTGAAACATGTATGAGAATAGACATTTTTATGACTGGTTCAACATTGAGTAGGGAATAAGACAGAAATGTGTGCTAAATGTTTTTCAAACAAATGTGGCGATGTTAAAGTAAGTGAATTTTTGTACCCAGTTTAATACCATGGCATTGGCCCAGAATCTGAATAAATGGCAGCAAATGTTACATGGATTGTATGATACAACAAAGAGTATGGCTCTAGAAATTAAAATACTTGATACATTTTCCCCCACAGGGAAAAATGAGTGAATGATGGCCATTTAAATTTGTGTAACTTGATAGAATTTTTTAATTAAAGGTGGAAAATGGTTGGAGAAAGTTTAAAAGTGCAAATGCTGGTGAAAAGGAGGGAGGTATGTGGTCCCGTGGCAAAGAACAAATGTCAGCAAAAGTGAAAATGGCTTGTGTGAAAGAATGTTTAGGCTTATGCTTGTTTTATTTTGTGTTACATGAAGCTACATCATCTGATGGGATTTAGGAGCTGTGACTTTTCTTTTTTTTTTTTGAAACAGGTTTTATTGATTTTTTGAAGACAAACAAAACATAGGACATAAAAGTATAAAACCTCCTTTCTAAAAATTACTCATGAGTTTTAACAAGGCAAATAAAACATTATTTTTTAAGTCATAGTTCCACATTATCACATTTCCATTTAAGCACATATATATCTTTTCCAAATTTCTCATTGTTTCTCCCTTCACTTTTATTCAATTATATTTCTTTCTATCAAGGTTTTATTAATTCTCAATCAAACATAAACACACAAAATACAAAACATAAAACAAAACATAAAAAGATAAAACCTCCTTAATTATCATTTATACATGTCTTTTCCAAATTTCTCTCCCTTTAGTTTTCCTCCAAGCTTTTATTAATTCACAATCAAACATAACTAACCAAAACACAAAACATAAAACTTCTTTTGAAAAGTGGCTTAGCCCCGGGTTACATCTTTTTTTACAGACCTAAATCAAATTCATGCTCACCTTATATACCATTCATATCTTATTAGCCATTCTATATTTTCTATATAACTTCTCCCTTCTTTTCACTCTCTTAATTATATTTTATTTATTTCATCTTATTTCAAAATCATTATGTTTGTATCTTTTGTCCGTTCTTTTCCAATCATCTATTTATCTCTTCTCTTTAGCAAAGAATTTCCCCTGTAATCACTTTTAAAGTGTGACGCCTTTCTATCTTTCCCCTAAAGCAACACTTAAAATAATACATAATTTCCATCCTGATTCTGCTTAGTACATTCTACATGTTGCATTTTAAAATAAAAGAATAAAAAACTTATAATATAGATTATATAATTTCCATTCTAGTTCTAATTCTAATTAATACATTATTTTAGAATAAGAAAATAAAATAGTAAATTTATAATAACATTAAGACAATAACGAATTAAACTATAACTAAGCATTAATCATTTTACACATTCTCTTTAATATTTTATTTAATATTAAGATCTATCATTATTAAACATTTTAATATTTTATTAAATCTTATAATATTCCAATAAACTATTTCAAATGCAAATACTACAATACTATCTTATGTACTTTTGCAGAATCTTTCTTTAATTATACATTGTCCTTTATCCTTTATCTCTAAAAAAAATCTGCTTTTTGGCATCTTGTTTCAGACTGTGGCTTTTTTCCCCTTTTTCCCTCCCTTTCTTCTCCAGTCTGGTCTTTTTGCCCCCCCCCTCTCCTAACCTCCACCTTTTTAACTTCCCCTCTCTGTTGTAATTCTCTTTTCAATTGCTTTCTAACATTGTACCTTTTTTTTCACCTTATTTTTCTTTTTCTTGGTTGTTTTATTGAATCTTAAATTCTCATTTTTCCTTCCTCTCTTCCTATTTTCTTTCTTAATCGAGCTTTTTTGTCCATTAAAAATGGCTTCTTCCTTTTCTTCTTCTTCCTCTCCTGCTCCTTCTTCCTCAAGTATTTGCTGGTACGTAGAAACCGCCATTTCTAAAAAGTGGAAGACAGCTCCCAAAGAATCCTTGCCATTTTGTTCTCTTTCTTTTAATTTTTCATATTCCATTTTTAGTTCATCCACAGATGGTGCCATTATAAATTTTTAAGAACAACCCAGATGTTTTTAATCTTAAAGTAATTTCCAAATGTCAAAGTTATCAAACAATCCAAACAGACAGAAATTATTTTCTCTTCTTCTCTTTGCAATTTTTCCTCCTGGGGCAAAATCCCAAATATATTTTAAAGCCGTATTACAGTTAGTTGCTGGTCTTATAATCTTCAAGGCGTCTCCTCCAACAAATTTTTAAAGATTTTTTTTTTAGTCCTCTCCTTCCCACTTATAACAAAGAGCTTATTTTTACCTTAAGGAAGCAGGTTTTTCTGTGCTCATTTGCTTTCTCCGTAAGGAAGGGGAGTGAACTTTCCTTCAGCACTTTCGCCGCTGTAACAACTCCTTTTGGAAACAAATGTATCAATCCAAAAGTCAGATTTCCAGGGTGTTTTAAAAGTAACTTAATGTCCCGGTTCAGCCAAGAAAACTTCTCCTTCTGGTTCTTCCTCCTGCACAGTCTTATCCAGTTGAAGATTCCTTTGTGGCTGCCATTTCTGACAGCCGCTCCACCGCCTCAGGAAAAAGGAGTCTAGCCGGCTGGGGAAAGGGGGTGCGATATCCCCAGACCCCTGCCCGGATCTCCTCTGTCTTCCGCTGCCCCTTTGGGGCAGCGACAACCCCCAAATCCAGTTGGATCGGGGGTACCTCAGCGGCGAGCGCAGCAGGGACCCGCAGAGAAGCGGATTCCTGCCGCCACCGAAGCCTTGCAACCGGAATTGTCCCGAGCTGTGACTTTTCTATTATGGTGCCTGACCTGTGGAATATGTTCTGGCCCCAAACCTGTTAGTTTTTAGGGAAACTCAATAGACCTGGCTGATCTCTTGGGCTCTGAGGCCAGGATATTAGATAGGCCTCTCTTGGGAGGTGTATTAGATGTTGTATCTCAGTTGTGTATTTTGTTATGATTTTTAGTTTTTTACCTGATTATATTATATTTCTATTTTTATGGCTATACACTGCCTGGACTCACACTTTTGTAAGGTCAATGGCTATATACATGTCCTTTAAAGCAGTGCTTGTTAAAGTTTTCCCTTCATTACACAAAACCGCTTATCAGAAAGTCCTTTTTATCCAATGTAGGTAAAGCACTTTGAATCAATGTAAATGTTGGGATAGGGCAACAGGTTCGTGTGTCTTTGCCCAAAGAAAAACCACTTTTACTCAATTTTGGGTAATTTAAATGAATTTAAAACGTGAAAATGAAAGTGAGAGTTGAGTATGTCAGAAGAAACATAAAATTAGCCTAGCTGTTACATGAAAAGATCCTGCTTGGTGTAGTGATTACCACATCAAGCTCAAAACCAGGAGACTGTGAGCTATAGTCTTGTCTTAGGCACAAAGCTTAAGGCTGTGAATTCAAGTCCTGTCTTAGCTAAGAGAACTGGCTAGGTGACATTGGGCCTGCCTTAGAAAAGATACAAGAGCAAACTACTTCCAAAATCTAGAAATAGGAATGTCTCATTACTTACCAGCCAATACAATTATGGTAATGATCAAAGCTGTGATTAGAACAACAGCTGCTATAATTAATTTGTTGTCTGCAATGCGCTTACATAGGAGAGCTGCAAAACAAAACACAGGAAAATATTAAGAGATGAAATTCATGGTTTTATTGTGATTGCTTAGGATTGTAGTCACACAATACCATACTAAATCAGGCAGGCAGGCAGGCAGAACAGGAAAAGAATCAGCCACTATTAATGCCAGTATTTGCCCTTTATGGCAAGAGACTGTACATTTACCCCAAATGACTGGCTATAATTTGTATGAAGTTTTTGTGTTCTATCGTTTAGAACTGCCTTAAGAAAGTGGAGTTAGGAAAGGAAGCCCAAAACATCTGGACAAGCTTTTGTTCGGAGAAGGCAGAGGACTTCACATTTGTTGACAGTTCATGTTTGCGGTTCAACTTGCACCTGTTGATCCTACCCAAGATAAACCTGAACACCCCTCGTCTCCCTCCCTTTCCCTCCACAAAGAACAACAGAAGAAGGCAGTCAAAAGTGCCTCTGAGGAGGACAGAAGCCCAGCTCTGGTGTCCGACGTGTGTGGCCTTCAGATTTCTTTCCCCACAGAACAAATGAAATGTGTTCCATACTAGCAGGCTTGTAGGCCTGCATTCCTATTGGTCCGGAAGAGCCGGGCCGTGATTGGACAATATAAAGCAATCCTGATTGGTTCGCATAGGGGTTGCCACGATTGGGTAAAACCAAGCGCGGCAAGCTCAAAAGTCTGTCATAGGCTAGGAATTTCGTCTCAGTATCTGGTTGCCTAATAAAGAGCTGTTGTCACTACCACGAGTCTCGTCTCTCCTTGGGACCCACCGCCCAGACTTAACAAAATGGATCCGGAGTGGCTAATAGCCTACATCCTTCTCACATTTGTGGGAGACACAAAGTCAGTCTCAATCCCATTGCTCTTAAATGCCCAACAGCCCTGCCAGAAGAAAGAGCTGGTAACACTTGTGAGAGTGTCAGGTCCAAGTCTTGAAAATTTAATGTCACAAAATTGAGGTATGATACTGTAAAATAACTCAACTTCCTCATCTTCTGCTGCAGCACCAAGGCAATTAATCAGATCTTGTTCTTTGTGACAAAGGTATTACCATCAGTTCCTTTCCCCTCAGATGGGCAATCAGAACTTCCCTTTCTACTTGCAATTACCAAAGTTCAATGGCAGCGTTTCTGCCCTGAAAATGGGAAACACAAAGGTGACATGGGAATCACACCAAAGCTTCAGTGTTGGCCTAAAGTAGGATTTATATGAGAGTTTTCTTTTCAAAGAGAAAAAACAGCTTCAACTTCCTCTCATCAAAACTAGGAGAGGAAAAAAAATCTTGGTTTTTAGCACAGCTTCACCCACTTTGTCATATTACACTCCCATCCAGGGATTACAAAGAGTCCCAGGTAGGTGTCTGTTTTTACCAGGTCTGTTTCTTAGACACATTACATCAGAGCTTCCTGTCACCCCCGGAGTTAAACGATCAAGACATCCAGAATCTCCTTCTGCCCCTAAAGAAAGGAAAAAGACAATAGAAACAGACGAAGTCCAATTTTGCTATTAGGAAGACGCAGGTTGATACAAAGACATCAACATCAATTTCTTCCCCCTCGGATGGATGATCTGGACTTTCCTCTCTAATCCCAAGTGCCAAAAGTCAGTGGCAGGTTATCTGTCCTGAAGGTGGCATGGAAAACTCACAAAGGGTGCAGTGCTTGCCTAAAGTTGGTTTTGTGTGAGGTTTTCCTTTAAAAAGAAAAAGAAAAGAAACACCCCCTACTTCCTCTCCTCAAAACAAGTGGGGGAAAAATAAAGAATCTTATTTTTTTTAACTTAGGTATGGGCCCGTTCTAGTCACTTTGTTTCATTACTTCCCCCTCAAAGATTATAAAGGACTCTAGGCAGGTGTCTGTTCTTACCAGTATTTCTTGCCTTCTTTGCATCAGAACTTCCAGTTGTCACCTCAGGAGTCAAACGATCCCCACATCCAGAATCATCATCTACCAATATGAAAGACAGAAACCAATACACAGAGTTGTGTGGTTCAGTTCTGTTTCTAGGAAGATGGTGCCCCCCAATATCCAAGTAGGGCTCCGTGGCGTTCCCGGTCAAAACAATTTGAACACGTATTTTAAGTAGCTGAAACGTCACAAGATCCCCAAATCTTGCACTGTTGATTATACGCAGGCAAAACTCAAGATGACTGCCAAAAATCTCACGAGTGCTAATCATCTTGCAAGATTTCAGGTGATTATATAAAGGGATGGTGCCGAAGTTATATGACAGAATCAGGCTTACATCTGGGATATTTTTGGTGCATATTGGAAGGTTTTCTTGTTTTTCCATATGCAGTTATTGTTGCTGAATTATATCTGAAACTGACACTCTACACAGAATCTCAGTTGTGAAAGACTCTGACTTCCTCAATGAGCCTCTTTCCAACTTAGAAGATAATTATTTATTTATTTATTTATTTGATTTGTCAATCGCTTACAAGATAATAGGTATAAGTATATACATAGTTATGAATACATGAAATGGGTACATATAAGAAAAATAAAAAGAAAAAATAGGACAGGGACGGTAGGCACATTGGTGCGCTTATGCATGCCCCCTACAGACCTCTTAGGAAAGGGGTGAGGTCAATAGTAGACAGTCTAAGGTTAAAGTTTCTGGGGTTTGGGGAAGAAACCATAGAGTCAGGTAGAGTATTCCAGACATTGACCACTCTGTTACTGAAGTCATATTTCCTGCAATCAAGTTTGGTGCGTTTAACCTTGAGTTTGTATCTCTTGTGTTGTTATGGTTGAAGCTGAAGTATTGATTGACAGGTAAATCATTGCAATGTATGATTTTAAATACCATACTTAGATCGGACCAAAGACGGCATAATTCAAGGTTTTCTAGGTCTACAATTTCAAGTCTGGTGGCATAAGGTATTCTACAACAAGTAGAGGAGTGGAGAACTCTTCTTGTGAAATATTTCTGGACTTTCTCAACTGTGCTAATATCAGATACGTAATGTGGGTTCCAGACTGATGAGCTGTATTCGAGTATTGGTCTAGCAAATGTTTTGTATGCTCTAGTTAGTAGTGTGATATTACCAGAGAAGAAGCTACATAGGATTAGGTTAACAACTCTTAATGCCTTTTTGGCTATGTAGTTACAGTGGGCTCTAGCACTTAGATTATTAGAGATGAGTATTCCAAGGTCCTTTACAGAGCTTGGATCTTCAACAAGGTCTTGACTATTCAGCTTGTATCTTATTTATTTATTTTTTTGCCAATATGTAAGACAGAGCATTTATTTGTTGAGATTTGAAGTTGCCATTTGTTAATAATCTTTGTTATTTTTAATCTGGAAGAGTCCTCTCAGATGCTCTTCCTGGTTCACCAGATTTAAAATATTTGGTTCCAGTGCAACTTTTACCTTGAGAACCAAGGATGACTGAAGAAAATAATCCTAGTTACTAGTTATCCCTAATTCTAACTCGAGTCCAGTCATATCCAAATGTTGCAGATTGAAACATTTGCCCACCCAAGCTTGCTATTTCAATTCATGCCTGCCTTATTTATTGTGATTTCTCTGCTTAGAAGAGAAATCAATGGTTTGAATGTTTCCTCTAATTTCATCCTAAGGTTTTTGTCCTGCTTTCTTTACTTCTCAGCTAAGTGAAAGAAAATCCTGAATGCCTCACCTTTAATTTCCCCTTGCATCTTCCAAGCCGTCTTTGTTACAAAAAGAAAAATAAATCAGGATTCAGACTGTATGGAAAGAAAAGAAATTGGTATTACTCATTGCTGCACAGAATATCAATGACATATTATGCAGAGCAGTGGTGGGATTCAAATTTTTTTACTACAGGTTCTGTGGGCATGGCTTGGTGGGCGTGGTAGGGGAAGGATAACCCTAACCCTAACCCATTAGGTGGCCAAAGTCTTTGAGTTTCATCTTCAGGATCTGGCCTTCTAAACAGCAGTCAGAGTTGATCTCCTCTAGGACTGACCGGTTTGATCCCCTTGCAGTCCAGGGCATTCACAGGAGTCTTCTCCAGCACCATCGTTCAAAGGCCTCAGTTCTTTGGCGCTCAGCCTTCCTTATGGTCCAACTTTCACAGCCATACATTGCAACTGGGAAAACGGTAGCCTTGACTATAAGCACTTTTGTTGGCAGGGTGATGTCTCTGCTTTTTAGTATGCTATCTAGATTTGCAATCTAGACAATGTGTGTGATGACCCGGGGCATGGCACAAAGGCAACACAGTAAAATAAGCAAGAAGAGTCCCTTTATTATCTCTAACTTTGCCCCCAGTGTCCAGGTTACCTTCAGCTGGAGAAAAACTCTCCCAGGATCAGCCTTTAAGTGGAGGAAATTCAGTCCGAAAACAAAATACATACAAACTGTAACTAAAAATCCAAACAAACCATGCTGCAGTAATTAACTTGACAGGGCAGGAGAAGAAATTGCAGACTTGAAAGCAACACACACAGTTGGGGACATGCCAGGAACACCGATAAGCCTCGACGATACCAGATAAATTCATGATTTGCTCCCAACAAGTTGTTGTGCACAACTTCTCTTTTTAATCACTGTATTCCCAGCTGCAGCTAATGAAGCGAATCAGGGCCCTTTCCTCCCCCGTAAACCACGCAACTCACATTGCTCCCTTCTCTGTTCCTCCCTGTGTGCCTTAGGATGAAGAGTGGGTGGGCCTGGGTCTTCTGCCGAATTCCCTCTCCCTTGCTCTACCTCTTCCCTGCTCTGCCAAGCCGGACTGTGCCCTTCTCCAGTTTCTTCCACAGCCAACGGAGCTACACTCCCTGTCATATGCATGTGCATGTGCATGTGTGTGCACACGCATGCACACGCTTGCTTGCTGGCAGTTTGGGGAGCTGAGGACCTGGTGGGGTGCCGAGTTGGTCCCCTCTCCAGTTAGCTGGTTTGACTTGTTCCACATTGACCCAGCCAGGCTCACACAGTTGTACCCAGCTGGCCGGGCATACCTGGCCATGCCCAACCAATCCTGCTCACTTGGCTGCACTGAATCAACGCCGAGCTGGCCGTGCCCCACTCCTTCATGCCCACCCATCCACAGCCACCCAGTCACACTGACCTGGCCAGTTGTTGACTGCACTTGGAATGTCAGTCGTTAGTTTTCAGAGATGCTTATTGGGTGTTTACTTTTGGGGTTGCCTGACATCTTGGCTTTCCTAGCTTCCTAAGTCTTCCCCTCCCCCCCCCCCCCCGCCCCTTTAATTGTTTTCATTGTATGTATAGTTAAGGTGCTGTTGGATTCAATATTTACCTTTGATAATTGGCAGCTTGATGTCCTGGTTGCCTCAGAAGCCAGATGCTTTCAAGTCCTGCTAAACAGGACACAAAGCATTGTATGGCCTTACAATAGCTCTTATATGAGAGCTATGACTCCATGGGATTTAGTGTCTCACGGTGTGGGGGGGATTAATAAGATTGGCTACTTATGGTAGCTACCTTGAAAACAGAATATTTCTTCAAGTTTTATGCAGGCAGCCTACCAGAAAGACACAGGGAGGAGGGAGGGAAAGCGCACCAATCTTAGGGAAACAACAACAAATTGTAGATGAGAGTTACAGATACAGATACAGATCATCAGAGTTGGAAGGGACCTTGTAGGTCATCTAGTCCAACCCCCCACCCAAGCGGGAGACCCTACACCATTTCTGACAAATGGCAGTCCAATCTCTTCTTGAAAGTCTCAAGTGATGGTGCTCCCACAACATCCGAGGGCAAAGCTGTTCCATTGGTTGATTGTTCTCACTGTCAGAAAGTTTCTCCTTATCTCCAGGTTAAATCTCTCTTTGTTCAGCTTCCATCCATTATTCCTTGTCTGGCCTTCGGGTGCTTTAGAAAATAGCTTGACCCCTTCCTCCCTGTGGCAGCCCCTCAAATATTGGAAGACCACTATCATGTCTCCCCTGGTCCTTCTGTTACAAAAAGACTATAGGTAGCAAAAAATGCATGCAAATAAAAATTGCAAGGAAATTGTTAAACCAACAGGGACATGAAACATGAGAAAACTGTCAGCACAAGGGGACAATTTGCATGGGATAGAAGTAAACAGAAAACAAGCTAATTACAGGTAGTCCTCCATTTATAACAGTTCATTTAGTGACCATTCAAAGTTACACCACAAGTGACTTACGACTGTTTTTCACACTCATGGCCATTGTAATATCCCCATAGTCACAGGATTTACATCTGAATGCTTGACAACTGCCTCCCATGTATGACAATTGCCACATAATCGCCTTTTGTGACCTTCTAACAAAGTCAATGGGGAAACCAGATTCACTTCACAACTCACTGAATTACGAACTTAACAATTGCTGTAATTCACTTAAACAGACGTGGCAAGAAAAGAAAAGTAAAATGGGGCAAAACCAATTTCTCACTTAGCAACATAAATTCTGGGCTCCATGGTGGTTGTAAGTCAAGGGCCACCTGTATGTCAGCAGAAATGGGGAGATTATGAGATCTAGCCTTGTCTAAGTCATGAAGCTGGCTGGGTGATCTTGGCTAGATCCTCCCCCTCAATCCTAAAGAAGAAGTAGTAGTCCAGGGCAAACCATTTTCCAAAATCTTGCAAGAAAACTGACTTTAGACACAGTCTCCAGAAATAACATGGACTCGAAAGCGTGTGCACGGACCCACGAACTCACACGCATGCTGCATTCAGAGGAGGAGAGAACCCATCACCTTGATCAGCTGGTATTCCAACACTTTTGGAATATTTTTTCTAACATTTAATTAGAATATGCTTACCTGTACTAGTCTGGGATGAGAGATCAAATGAACGCAAACAAGTATTTGGGAAGGATTGTTTGATTTCTGAAGGGTAAATAGATTTCATGGTCATGAGGTTTAATCTCCAGCCTTCTGTATTTATATACAGTTGGAACCACCAGGGTGGAACTGGCACCAGGTTGCCTAAAAGAACAGGAAAGAACTATCCCTATTAGGTCTATTCCAGCCGTTAAAAACCCCAGTTAAACATGGGATGGGTGTAAGAATTATAAACTTGGATCTCAGGAAAAAGTCTTTTAATCCGGAGTATTCATCTATGAAGAAGAGAACACACATTAACTAGAAACTAGTTTGGAAGCTAGCTTTTCAACCGAGATGATCAGGAACCAAAATATGCCCTCTCCACTTCCTTTTTACTATCACTTAGCCCCGACAGAATTCTTTAGAATAGAATACAGCTGGAAGGGACCTTGGAGGTCTTCTAGTCCAGCCCTCTGCTAAAGCAAGAGACCCTATTCCATCTCAAATAAATTCTTCTTAAAAACCTCCAGTGATGGCCCACTCACGATTCCTGAAGACAAGCTGTTCCACTGGTTAATTGTCCTCACTGTTAGGAAGTTTCTTCTTAATTCCAAATTGCTTCAATCCTTGATTAGTTTCCATCCATTGTTTCTTGTCCTGCCCTCTGGTGCTTTGTAGAATAATTTGACCACCTCTTCTTTGTGGCAGCCCCTCATACACTCAAATACTGCTCTCATGTCACCTCTAATTCTTCTTTTCTTTAGACCAGCCAGACCCAAATCCTGCAACCGTTCCTCATATGGCTTAATCTCCAGCCCTCCGATCATCTCAGTTGCTCTTCTCTGAACTCTTTCCAAACTCTCAACGTCTTTTACATCTTCAACATTCACTTATTCATTTTCTGGAAGATGTGTAAGCGCCCCCACAACTAAAACAGGGCGACATACAGCCTGAAAGGCAAACACTATAAGACCCACCCGCAAACCATGAGAAACCAAGAATCCTAGATTGAGAGTCTCAGAAGGATAAGAGCCCTATCCCTTCTTATTTTGATACTTTTTGCAACCCGTACAGCCCTTCCCCTCAGTACCTTCTATCACACGCCCAAGAACAATCCCACTAGGAAAGGCCAGTTCCTTGCCATCTGTAGCAAGCAGAGGGAAGGTGTCCTTCATTAAACCTCTGTTCAGAGAGGCCGCACTTCTTCAAAGGCGACTGCTAATGCTCAGTGATAATTTGTAGAATCAGGGGCATACGTTAGGTTGCAGTCCAGAAGGCTTATCGCTCAGTGCAAATTGGCGCCAGATAAGGGTTTAGAATGAGGACTCACTTAATTGCATCTCCAGCTGCTTCCTGTTTTTTTCCTCCATAGGCGTATTGTATGAGGGTTATTAACCCTGTTGTGTGAGGGTTATTGTATGAGCCCTATTGTATAGAGTTCTCTGAGCTTGCCTGCTTTCTTGCAGACATTTCATTATCCAAACTAAGTAACAGGATCAGCTCGGGAATGGTGTGCATACGTATGTACATGTGTGGGTTCATCCATATCCTTGGCGGCTGGCAGTTTGGGGAGGTGAAGACCTGGTGGGGTGCTGAGTTGGTCCCCTGTCCAGTTAGAATAGAATTCTTTATTGGCCAAGTGTGGTTGGACACAGAAGGAATTTGTCTCGATGCAAATACTCTCAGTATACGTAAAAAAAAGATACATTCATCAAGAATCATAAGGTACATCACTTAATCATAGTCATAGGGTACAATAAGCAATCAAATCATATTAGGAAACAGTCAATGTAAATAGTAAGGATACAAGTGACAAAGTTACAGTCATACAGCCACAAGTGGAAGGGGATGGGTGATGAGAAGATTAACAGTAATAGTAGTGCAGACTTTGTAATAGTTGGACAATGTTGAGGGAATTATTTGTTTAGCAGAGTGATGGCATTCAGGGAAAAAACTGTTCTTGTGTCTGGTTGTTCTGGTGTGCAGTGCTCTATAGCGTCGTTTTGAGGGAAGCTGGTGTGACTTGTTCCACGTTGACCCAGCCACGCTCATACAATTGTACCCAGCTGGCCATGCATACCTGGCCACATGCCACCTGGCTGCACTGAGTTAATGCTGAGCTGGCTGCGTCCACTCCTTCATGCCCACCCATCCATGCCCACCCAGTCCCACTGACCTGGCCACTGTGAGTTGTCCTAGACCCATGCCAGGGGGATTTGCCACTGAATGCCCCCCCACTTTTTTCTTACCCTTTCGCACAGGTGCTCCTTGGGCCTTCTGTTCAGGGCAATTTCAACTTGGAGGTATATGATGCACCAGTGGTGTAGCTTTGCAGGGCAAATGAAAATAGCATTTAATTCACACGAAATGGTGTTAATCATTGAAATAAATGCAAAGAAACGATTTCCCGCCTTGCCTTGGAGACAAAGGCAGTTGAGAGATAAAAGGCACTGGCAGTTGGTTTTATTGCCATATGTTTGTATAAGAGTTCTGATAAGAAGCAAATGTATGACAGGTGCCCAGATATATAAAAAAAGTGATTAATATTGAAAACTAGTTTTTCCAGGAAAGAAAAAAAGGGGAAATTGAAAAGGATAAAACTTCCACAGGTCTGGAAATGACGTTTAATAGGGGGATGGGGTGTGTGTGAGTTATTTCCAAGACCTGAGAGGAGGGAGGATGAGATCCTCTAATATCAATAAACAAAAAGGCCTTTAAAAAAAAAGATTCAGAAAATGGAGCTCATTAATGTATTAAGCAGAATTAGAATGGAAATTATATACTTAACTATATTATAAATTTATTATTTTCTTATATTAAAATGTAACATGTAGAATGTACTAAGCAGAATCAGAATGGAAATTATGCATTATTTAAAGTGTCAAATTTAGGGGAAAGATAGAAAGGCATCATACTTCAATTAGTGATTACAGGGGAAATTTTCTGTTAAAGAGAAGAGATAAATAGATAATTGGAAAAGAACGGACAAAAGATACAAGTATAATGATCTAAATTAAGATTAAATAAACAAAATATAATTAAGAGAGTGAAAAGAGGGGAGAAGTTATATAGAAAATATAGAATGGTAAATAAGATAAGTAATGGTATATAAGGTGAGCATGAATTTGATTTAGGTCTGTTAAAAAAAGTTGTAACCCGGGGCTAAGCCACTTTCCAAAAAGATGTTTTATGTTCTATGTTTTATGTTTTGGGTATTTATGTTTGACTGAGAATTAATAAAACCTAGGAGGAATATCTCTAAAGGGAGAAACAACGAGAAATTTGGAAAAGATATGTATGTGCTTAAATGATAATTTGGAACTATGTTGTATAAAACAATGTTTATTGCTTTCAGAAAGGAGGTTTTATGTTTCTATGTTTTATGTTTTGTTGGTTTTTTAAAAATTAATAAAAATTAATAAAATTTGTTTTTTAAAAAAAAGATTCAGAAAATGGAGCTCATTGGCTTGTGAAAAGCTCTCTGAAATAATACAGCTGGGTTTGGCCAACACAGGGGTCCTTACTCTTCCCACCAGAGGTGGTATTCAGCAGGTTCTGACCAGTTCTGGAGAGCCGGTAGTGGAAATTTCGAGTAGTTTGAAAAACCAGCAAATAATACCTCTTCCTAGAGATTTTACCGTATCCTTCCCCTGCCACGCCCACCAAGCCACCCCCACAGAACTGGTAGTAAAAAAAAAATTGAATCCTACCACTGCTTCTCACCCGCAAACATGCAAATCATACCCCTCCCCAGAAGTATTGCCATATGGTAGAGCCAACCCTCCAACCAACGCTCATCTAGCAAAGAGGGCGACAAACATCCCATTCAGTTGCTATCTGAGCCCTCCAGCTCTCATTCCTGACAGCATCATCCCTGTGAAAATAAGATAATCACCCTCTTTGACAGGCCCTGAAGACATGATTTTGCACCCCAGGGTGATACGGAGCCTATCAAATGATTGGTCTGATTGTTGTCAATGATCAACAACCATCAATTTATTTCTATAAGCCTCCCAGCGTAATCATGAATGAACTGAGCGGTCAAATACATTTTCCCAATAAATAAAATATTAGCAATTTCTACCGGGGAGCGGGGTGTTTAGGCACAAAACTAGGTTTCTACAATGTCCTCATGTTGCATGTGTGATATGCATGACAGCAGTTTCCAGGTGGTTTATCCATGCCTCTTCAAGAGGAATTATACATAATCCTTGACTTATTGCAATCATGGCTGCAAGCAGAATTTCAGTCACTAAGCAATGCAGTTATTAAGTTCATCTGATTTTTTAATACCTTTTTTGCTATCATTGTTAACCAAATCACCATCACTGTTAAGCGAATCTGGCTTCTCCCATTGACTTTGGTTGTTGAAAGCTCCCAGGGAGAGTTGCCAATTTTGATCATAGGCTATGGGATATAATAATGGTCGGAAGTATGAGGACCAGTCATGTCACTGTTTTCAGCAATGTTGTAACTGTTAAGAAATGGTTGTAAGTCAAGGACTTGACTTTTTTTTATAATGGAGGAGGACGATAATTAAGTGGAGGACAATGACTAAGAATCCTAGTTTTCATGGATATCCAATGGGGAGGACTGATGGGAAATTACAGTCCATCGTTTCTATTCTGATTTTTTTAATATATATATATATATTTATTATTTTTTAAAATATACATCCATATTGTGTGTGAACAGAGTTGGTTCTAATTCTATTTCTGCCTCTTTCAGCTTACAATCAAGCTACTTTAATATTTAAAGGGCAATTCTTTCTATCCATCATCTTTAATTCTCTTTAGTGCTTCAATTCTTATCCATTTTTAACTCGCCTCCCGCACTCCTTTATCTCTACCTTCATCTGTATCTTTCTTGTTCAAGCTAAACATTTCTCCCAGTACAATCTCATGCTGCCAGTTCTCCCAAATGTCTGCCCATATCCCAATCTCCTCATCAAAGGTATCTTCCTGTTTCTCCAATTGTCAATTTGTCTGTTTTATTTTCTTCAGTCTTTCTTCCTTTGTCAGCTGATTTATCAGTCCTATTTTTTGTTCCAGTCATTGATTTATTTGTTGATGTGGTGAATTCATCTGTTTTTTCCACTCCTTTTGCTTGCCATTTGTCTGGTCTTCCTCTTCATCAAGCTTTTGCGGATTTGCTGATTTTTCTGATCCATATTTTTTTCCCTGTTCATATTCAATTTGCTGGCTTGAGTAGTCCATTTCATCTAATCTTTCTGTTGCTTCCACCTGTTCATGGGAACTTTGATCTTTATCCATTGTTCTTTGCAAAATGTTTTCCATTTTCTCATCTATACCATCAATTAAATCCTTAATATTTTGGAACTACAAAGTCATCTCACTAAAAAAAATCCTCTCATTTCCATAGCTGTTCCTTCAACTCCAAACACAATAGCGGTAAAAGTACAATAAACAATAAAGTCTCGATCTAATTCAGAAAGCATCCAAAATTATAAAAGCATGGTTTATTTTCCAATTCTTAGTAGATGGCGCTCTCCTCTCAAATGTCCATATTGCCCTTTTTCCAGCAGATAATAATTTCAATCAGAATCCATTTATTTCAAAACAAAGTCATTCATTTAGCTGAGTCAGTTCCAGTATTTATTCAATACTTTAATAATCCAAGGTATTTTCCAAATTCTTTAAATGTGCTCTGTAATTTTAGTCTTTTATTCTGGTTTCCCAGAGTCTTGTTTATAAAATGTCTTTCTTATTTCTACCTCTGGTAAGTATAAGGCAATAAACAGTTAAAAATCACAGCCATCCACCAGCTATCAAATATTCCTTTCCTCCTCTGTAAATTTCAAGGAGTCTAGGAGTCACTTTTCCTTCAGTGAGCAGATGGCGCTCTCGACTTGCTTTTCAACATAAATCTCTTTATCAAAAGTGGTCTCTTTCGCAGCTTAAACATTCATCTTTTTAGAACCTTTTATTAGGATTTTTTGTTTTTCTTGGGGTTAATTTTTAGATAAAAGAAGAATCATCTCACCCAGCAACACAGTCTCTGTTCTCTTCACTCCTGCACTTTCTTAGGTATTCCGGTTGTCTCCAGATTCATGGCAGCCATCTTGACTGCCACTGCTCCTCATCTTCGGATGAGGGGGAATTTCCAAGTCAGGGAGAAAAGATGCGGCTCTCCTCAACCTGCAAGGTGCCCCCTTTACTTCACCACTCCTAGAGTGGCTATGGCTCCTTTTGGAGCCCTCCAATGGGGAGAGCTTGGACCGGGGCCATAGAGCTTGCGGTCCTAGCCTCTGACTCCACCAGAAGTACAGCCAGATATCTCTAATCTGATTTTATAGGCCTGTCCATGAACAAGCCTGTTCTATCTCAGAAATTAACAAGGGAAGAAAAAGAAAGATGGAAATTATAAATCTGAAACGAAAGATTTTGTGCATTGGGAGGCATAAAAATAGATGCAGTAAAAACAACTACAACATCTCTAAAGGCAACCACAGGTTTATTTATTTTTTTATTTTTTTGACATGCTATATTTAAAAATGCAAGTGAAACTTATTCTATTTCATTTATTGAACTATCTTTTTAAAGTAATGTAGTAGGAGCATGTATATCTTATTTATGGACTCGTGTATTTGCTACGGATCCCACAAAAGAGAAGGACCAGGGGAGACATGACAGCAGTGTTCCAATATTTGAGGGACTGCCACAGAGAGGAAGGGGTCAAGCTATTTTCCAAGGCACTTGAAAGCCAGACAAGGAATAATGGATTGAAACTGACCAAGGAGAGATTCAGCCTGGAAATAAGGGACAATTTCCTGACAGGGAGAACAATCAACTGATGGAACAGCTTGCCTTCGGAGGCTGTGGGAGCTTCATCACTGGAAGCTTTCAAGAAAAGACTAGACTTCCATCTGTCAGAAATGGTGTAGGGTCTGCTTGAGCAGAGGGTTGGACTAGATGACCTACAAGGTCCCTTTCAACTCTGTTAATCTATATCTGTAAAATCTTTTTCATTTAGAAGTCACTTCCTTTTATGCTCCTTTTCTCATCTACAACAGGCTGGCATAAGGATTTCGCAGTTGCTTCCTCAGATAGCAGCTCTTTGCTCTGGGGTGGAACAGCCATTGTTGAAAAAGGCAGCCAACATTTACAGGGGGAGGGGAGGATTTTGTTTTTAATTCAGCATGCAAATCCTCAGATGAATACAGACGGTTTCTGACAAATCCAGTGAAGCTCTGTACTGCACATATCAGACCCGATTCCCTTCTTTTCTATAACACCGCAGCCAGCCATTAAGGGTTGGGATCTGTGAAGGGAAAGAGAAAAGTACTTTCAGTTTAGGAAATGGTAAACTAATGCCACAACAACCTATCCCTCCCCCTTCTCCCCACCCATCTCTCTCTCACACACACATGCACACACAGAGAGAAACTTAGGAGGAGGAGGGTGTGGGGGTCTGGTAGGCCTGCATGGACCCCAAGGGGAAGGAAGTGGAGTATGGGGTGCCTCAGATGGCGGAGGAGGCTTTGTGAGCTCAGAGAAGGCCTTCCACTATGTCTCCCAGGACCCCCCAGCACACAGCATGCTCCACTTAATGACCCATGCATTTGTTTAATGACAGCATAGGGAAGAACAGGAATGTGGGGTTGTAAGTAATGTGATCATGTGGATCTTTCATACTCAATGGCCATCATGACTTCCAATCCTAATGGACAGCCTCCATTATGGCTGTTAGTCAACAACTATCTATACTGGTACTTTGCCATAGTTTCTTTTTGTTCCTGGAAATTTTTGTTACCGTTGACATCTTTTATTCTTTTATTCCTGTCTATTCTTTAATTTAAAAAAGGGTTTTTTTCTTTTTAAAAAAGTGTTTGTATTTGTCTGCCCTCTCCCTGAGTAATTAGCAGTTGTGTGGTTCCTCCCAAGCGATTAGATGTTGGACAGTATGTGATGTGAATGAAAAAAAGGAAGAATTTCTAACAGTAGCTGAAAGTCAAAAATAATAAAATAAACCCACAGAACCTGTCTTAAACATGGGTTTTTCATTTGTATTCAGTGGTGGGATTCAAAAATTTTAACTACCAATTCTGTGGGCATGGCTTTGTGGGCGTAGCATGGCTTTGTGGGTGTGGCTTTGTGGGCGTGACAGGAGAAGGATATACTGCAAAAACCCCATTCCCTCCCCATCCCACTAACCTGCTTTCCAGCTCCGATCTCCTGTACAGGGCAACAAAAGAAAACCCAGCCGATCAGCTGGGACTCGGGAGGCAGAGAGTAGATGGCGGCAGGGCCAGTCAGAGGTGGTATTCTGAACTACTCAAAATTTCCACTACCAGTTCTCCAGAACGGGCAGAACCTGCTGAATACCATC
This sequence comes from Notechis scutatus, assembly GCF_049901735.1. Taxonomy (NCBI): domain Eukaryota; kingdom Metazoa; phylum Chordata; class Lepidosauria; order Squamata; family Elapidae; genus Notechis; species Notechis scutatus. The sequence goes on along the minus strand of NC_142010.1, from coordinate 18,528,507 downwards.
TCTGGTTGTATTGAAGTAGTTTCTTTAAATCTCTTTAAGATTAAAGATTTAAATCTCTTTAAGATTAAAGATTTTCTTTAATCTCTTTAAAATGCTTCTGGACCAGTGGTGGTATGCTACCGATTCTGCCCGGTTCTGCTGAGCTGATAGCGGCGATGAGCTGCGGAGACTGAACCAGATCTCTCCGCTGCTCTGCTGTTGGGCTCACCCGCCCGCTTGGGCTCCCATACTCACCTTTACCTTCTGCTTTTTGAAGCACAGCTGCTTTGCGTGACACAGAAGAGTGCTGTGTTGCAGCTGCTGAAGCGACCAGGAGAGTGCAAGCTTGCAGGAGGTGAGTTGGAACACCTCTGCGCCTGTGCAAACGCCTCTGCACCTGCGCAAAGTGCACGTTTGGCACGTGCATCCACAGAAAGTGTGGGCACGTGCACAAAGCGCGCCCACCAAGCCACACCCACCGAACCATAATATAAAAGTTTTTGAATCCCATCACTGTTCTGGACTCCATAGAGACATTTAATACCTATACTATCCATACATCTCTCTCTCTCTCTCTCTTTTACTTTGTTCTGCAAAAGATTCCTTCCATGCGTATATGAATACTCACAGCGTTCGGCTTAACGGTGAACCATTGATCCACATCCACTTCTTCTCTGGCAATTTGAACATGAGCCCAATCCATGTACTCTTGTTCTTTATTATGTTCTGGACGTATTCCTATAAAATATCATTTCATTTCCATTACAAAGATGACTGTTGGAATCCCTAACCATGTCCTATTATTGAAGTTGTGTTAAGTTCCTCCAAATGAATTGTGCCTCTGATGCAGTGGGGTACTTTAACAGGTGGATTTTGCCCCATCTGTTTATCCTTCAAGTAGAAAAGTGTGGAATAGATGACAATTGAGCATCGAAGATCAATAGGAACAATCATGAGAGAAAGTCCCTACTATGTATTCATTTGGCTGATGCCATTTTCTTGAAAGTATCACCGGAAGCCTGCTGGTAAACCCTAGCCCAACCACTGCACTCTTTCTAATTAAAATTATAAGTAGAAAAAGTGAGAAAGTTATGGATTCTTCACCTGCAACAAATTATTTTACCTGCTCTCCTGTATTAGAAATCACCAACAGTTGAGATCCGTTTGCCACACAGTCCTTGTAGCTTTGGTTCCAGGACTGGATTGAAGTAGAAACCCAGTAGCATTTGTCCTTATACGGAAGCCATGTCCTAGGGCACACACTGCAGGTTCTATTCTCTAAGAAGATAAATAAACCTTTTTAAAATTCACATTACCGAGTCTGTCTTTATACCTCAATAACCATCTGGTTTGTCACAGCAATCAAACAGGGCAGGTACAGACTTCAGTGGATATTTGAAGCAACCAGCCTGCCTTCCCGTCTAGGTCAATTTCCTCTGCACTTTCACTAACCGCCCGACAACAGGGAGAGGGGAGGAATGACTTGAAGGTATGGGTGCTGGGAGGGAGTTGAGGAATTCATGTGCACTGTCTATAGCAGGGGTGTCCAACCTTGGCAACTTTAAGACTTGTGGACTTCAACTCCCAGAATTCCTCAGCCAGCTTTGCTGGCTGAGGAATTCTGGGAGTTGAAGTCCACAAGTCTTAAAGTTGCCAAGGTTGGACACCCCTGGTCTATAGCCTGGGAGACTCTCTACACCGCAAGGTCAAATGATGAGAGCCTTTGAAGCTGAACTGACTGTTTCCCAAAACAAAACAAAGAGATGGCATGGATTGGTGGATAATGAGCAGTGGATGGCTTGAGAGGGAGGGTTTGTTTTTAATGGTACCATTTTTTTTTTTTGCATGAAAAATCAGAACTGTCTTTGCTTTCTACTGTTCCTATATGGATCTATCAGTACAGTTATACTCTTGGTAAAATAATGTCCCAGGGATTTCTTTTTGTTGCACATGCCAATGGGATGGTTGACGCTTCCGTTGAGAACCTGTCTATTGCACAAACCAGAAAGAGGGTTGAGAAAATATCTACAGACTCCTCACATCCTGAACATAAACTGTTTCAACGTCTCCCCTCAGGATGCTGCTATAGGGCATTACATGCCAAAACATCTAGATAGAAAGATAGTTTTTTCCCCATGCTGTCCCTTTGCTGAACATCTAATTCCCACAGCACTGTTTTAGGTCTAAAAATATTTATCCATGAGGTAAGCTGTATTGCTATAATCCTTCTCATTTTCTCCTCTTTCTTATCTTCCCATCTTCCCTACTACCTTCTCCTGTTGATACCTTATGATTTATCACATTGTTTGCATCTGATGATTAATGACTGTAACTATGATTTATGATCTATTACCTAGTTGTTTGTATGTACACTGAGAGCTTATGCACCAGAGGCAAATTCCTTGTGTGTCCAATCACACTTAGCCAATAAAGAATAAAGAGGAACAAAGAAAGAAAGAAAGAATTTGTAATAAAGTGTACTGGTGTTTTTCAAGCCCTTTACAATAATGTTATTTTGAAAAGTGAAAGAGGATCCCATTTAAAAACATGATCGTTTTATTGGTTAGGGTCATTTATTCATTCAATTTTAGTATGACTTTGAATAGGTTTGCATTTTAAGTGAGAAACCATTGGGCCTATTTACAACTGTGAGGTGGTTAAAGTAGACTGCCAAGTTATAATGGAGACCAGCTTTACTAGGTCCAAGGAAGGGGTCTCAAGTCCATGGCTTAGTGTGCCTGTAGGCGTGGGGATCGCTACAGACATGGCATGGGGATGGTCTGTGGGGCTAGAAGGGCAGTTTGAGTCCTATCCTCCATTTCATTTTCAGAATCCTGGACTCTGAACTACATCAAAAGAGCCACGAGAGGTTCCTCTCCCTCTCTCTGTTTCTCTTTCTGTGTTTGGTGACTCCCGCAAGGCCTAGCAGTTTAGCACTGCCTAATTGTCGGTAGAGCCTACTCTACTTGAAGTAGATAGTTCTGCAGAAAGAGGCAGGACGAGCACAAAGAGCTACTAGAGTTCAGGGGAAAAGCAGAAAATATGGCCATGATGTAAAAAAAAGAGGACAGACATACTGCGGGATAATAATTTCTGAGAAATTATAACATGGGTGACAGGAAGGTTTGAGTTCAAAATAGAGATTACCTGTAAATGTATCTGTACCATCACACAAATATTGCCTTACAGAAGACCTGAATGTTTGTAATTGACTATTTGTTTTGCTTTCAAGATGATTGCACTGATGTGTATTTGAAATTCCAGTCGTTTCCTCTGGGTTTTGTGAGGGTCTGTTTTGTGCTGTTGAGGAACTGCAACCCAGGCCTATAAAAGAATTAACCAGAATGTAAAATTACATAATTAGAACTGTACAGTATCTCTGATGCTGTATTCTGGACCAATATGAGAATTGGTTGTGAAGTTACTTCTTCATCACTGTCCTGACTGAGGACGATCACTAAACAAGCAGTCTCTAAACAGAGATTACCTGATTAGAAATGTGCCCCATTCTTCAGGATTTGCAACAGACCAACTTTCTTTCTCATACAAACCTCACAATCCTATTTGTTCCTGTTCAGGTATAAAATTAACTCGGGTTTATTTTAATACATAGATTTTGATTCTTATATTTTTCCTCTTTTAAACAGAATAACAGAGTTGAAAGAGACCTTGGAGGTCTTCTAGTCCAATCACCGGCTCCCTCAGGAGACCCTATACCAGTCAGTGGTGGCTAACCTTTTTGGGCTCCTGGGCCAAAAATTGTGTGCGTACTTGCACGCTCGTGCTCACGTGCCAGCACCCAGAAGGCAATGCGCCCCCCCCGCCCTCTACACATGCACGTGCAATCCCACCCCACCCCCCGCCGCCTCCTTACCTGCACTGGGCCTCACAGCTGATTTTTGGCCGGTTTGAGGCCTTTTTGGCCTCCCAAAGGCTTTAGGAAGGCTTTGTTCAGCCTTCTACAAGCTTTGTAGGCCGAAATCTAGCCCCAATTCATCACTTCCTGTTTTCCGAAAATACCAGAAGTGATGAAACGAGGCTAGATTTCAGCCTACAAAGGTTGAAGAAGCCTTCCTCAAGCCTTTGGGAGGCCAAAAAAGGCCTCAAATTGGCCGAAAATCAGCTGTGAGGGGTGCGCATGTGCAGTGAGGTAAGTTTGCCTGCAATTCGCATGCGGGCACAAATGGCTCTGCGTGCCACCTGTGGTATGCGTGCCATAAGTTTGCCATCATGGCCCTGTACCATTTGTGACAAGTGGTTGTCCAGTCTCTTCCTGAAAGCCTCCAGTGATGGAGCACCCACAACTTCTGAAGTCAAGCTGTTCCAAATGGTTGATTGTTGTCACTGTTGGGGAATTTTTTTCTTAGTTCTAGGTTGAATCTCTCCTTGATCCACTGTTCCCTATCCTGCCTTCAGGTGCTTTGGAAGATAGAATGACACCCTCTTCTTTGTGGCAGCCCCTCAATATTGAAATGCTGCTATCATATCACCCCTGGTCTTGCTTTTCACTACGCCAGCCATATCCAATTCTTGCAACTGTTCTTTGTGTGTTTTAGCCTTGAGGCCCATAATCAGTTCATCAGGCAGTTACAAATCCATCTGATGGTGATGCTATGTTTCCCACATTTTTAGCTTACCAAGGACTAGGTTGGGGTCTACTTTGATTTGTTGATAGTTGTCCATTGAATTGAAAGTATAAGGTTAGGCTGATAAGATCAGAATAAAAACATTGGAAGGTTTTCTAGTCCAATCGCCTGGTCAAGCAGGAGACTGTATTCCATTTCCAACAAATTGTCAGCGTTCCAGAAAACAAACTCCAACTCCAAAAACTCAGAGACAGGCATTTTTTCAAAGTTCCATTTTATTAGAGTTGTCATACTGGCACATCTGGGAAAACCCGAATCTGAGAGTTCCGGATTTTCCCTCAGTAATTAAAAATTAAAAATCCATCCCCTGCACCCCTCAGTCCATCACATGGTCCAATCACCAACCATCCCAACTGGAGACATCCCCCTAACTACTCCTTGTCCAGGTGCAGGATGACATGGCTTTGCCTGAGAAGAACAAATGCTATTATGTCTAACTCCATCCACTCTATGAAATTCCCCCTCCCAATTTCCCAGGCACTGGAATGTGGCAGCGTGGAAGCTCCTGGTGCTAATATGGCTTCCAAGACTGACATAAATGTTTGTCCAATCTCTTCTAAAAACCTTCAGTGACAACTTCTGAAGGTAAGCTGTTCCACCAATTTCATTTAGTTTAGTTTAATTTAGTTTATTGTCATTGCACCTCATACAACGAAATTAAACACCATCTTCAGTGCACATCATGACCATGAAAATAAACACAAACACACATCCTTTGCACTCCACACATTGAACTGAAAACCCCCGACACCGCACCAACACTGCACTATACAATAGAATTCAAATGAGCTACTGCCCTGGGATAGAAGCTGTTTTTCAGCCTATTTGTCCTTGTTTTTATTATCCTGTACCGTCTGCCAGATGGTAATAGTTTAAAAAAAAGGGTTCCCAGGATGAGATGGATCTTTGAGAATGTTTTGAACTTTCTTAAGGCAGTGGGAGCTATAAAGGTCTTCCAAAAAGGGGAGAGGGCAACCAATGATCCTCTGGGCAATGACATTAACCCTCTGGAGTGCTTTCCTATCTGCCACTGTGCAACTGCCAAACCATACAGAGGTGCAGTAAGTTAAGATACTCTCTATGGTGCAGCGGTAGAGGGCCACCAGCAGCAATTAATTGTTCTAGCTTTCAGGAAATTTCTCCTTATTTATAGGTTGGTTCCATTTATTGCTTCTTGTGCTGCCTTCAAATTGAGACTAGGTTGACATCCCCCCCCCCAACTCTTCTTTGTGGCAGGTCCTTAGATATTTGAGCATTGTTAATACGTCACCCCTAGTCCTTTGGATTAAAGTAGACATACTCAATTTCTGCAACTGTTCTTCATATGTTTTTTAATCTTCAGTCTCCTAGTTATCTTTGTTGCTCTTTTCTGTACTCTATCTAGAGTCTCAACATCCTTTTCATATTGTGGTGAACAAAACTGATGCAGTATTCCAAGTGTGGTCTTACCAAGGCATTATAAAGTGGTACTAAGTCTTCACATGATCTTGATTCTATCCCTATGTTCTATCTCTCCTAGGACAGCATTGGGTTTTTTGGCAGCTGAAGCACACTGCTGGCTTACATTGAAGTGATTGTTCACTGGGTCTCCAAGATCCTTCCCACAGTTAGTACTATTGAGCAGGTTCCACCTATTCTATACCTGTGCATTTGTTTTTTTTCTTACAACTGAATTTCATTTTGTTAGATAGGGCGCCATATTCCAGTCTATTGTGAACCTTCTGTATTTTGAGCCTGTCTTCTGGAGTGTTGGCTATTCTATCATCTGCAAATTTGATGAATTGTCCTTCTATCCCCTTGTCTAAATTGTTTATGAATGTATTAAAAGCATTGGGCCTAAGGCAGAGCCTTGGGGCACCCCACAGCTTACTTTCCTCTATGTAGATACAGTTCCATTAAAGACTACACATTGCATGTGATTTGTCAGCTACTTACTAATCCATCTAGTAGTGATGCTGTCTAATCTACTTTTTTTAAAAAAATCAAGTAATGGGTTGTGGTCTGCTTTATCAAATGCCTGGGTAATGAAACTTCTGCAACAAAACAACCAATCTCCGAGAGCACCAAGGATCCCTCATTTCAACCTTGAGCTACAAATATTCTTTGTGATCAAAGCTGCTTTAGCTACACTTCTATGAGAAGCAGTGCTTTTAATCTTTGGTTAAAAGGCTCAGTACATTTCATTCTTATTTATGGAGGGTCATCATGCTCTCTGCTGCTACAATACTCACCAAGAACTCCTATCAGTATCATGGCCACCACCAAGAGAATATTCCCAGCACAGGAAAGCCAAAGAACAATCCAATACCAATGAGGGCATAATCGGCGATCTGCAAAATTCAAGCAAAAATAGTTTCCTTGGCCTTCCAGAGTTTGACACATGTGATATTCCAAGCCTTCATTAAGTACATTTTCACTTCCTTATATTAAATTTAAAGAGATCTGAAGTACATCCACTTGTCAACTCGTAAAGCATTCCTGGCTTGTTCTCGAGTTGCCATAAGAAGGTGGGGGAGAGATCTGATGGAGCAGTTTGTTGCTATGATTAGATGCACATTCCACGCATACCTTTCTCCAGATTGTGTCTCAAGTTAACAAGCCCAGCCGCGGCGAAAGTGCTTAGTTGGAGAATGTGATTTATGACACACCCTGGGAGTAAGCAGGGAAACAGGGTCATAGGGGAACAGTAAATTACGTAGGGCAGAGCGACTGCCCTTGGAAAAAGTGCCGTCATGTTGCTCCTAATAAATAAATGGATTTCTTTTGAAACCTGGCTCGAGGCTCATGAATTAATTAGGGCATCCGTTGGAACCCTGACATCACTCTTACTAGAGAGGCAGAAACTCTGGGAGATAAGTGGCTCCCAAATAACCTGGTCTTATCAACATACATAACACATAATTGTACAACACACATGATATAATTGTAACAAAAGTAATAGAGAACTGGCAGAGATTAAAGAAAAAAGAACAAAAAGGGGCTCAGAAGGAGATAGAGAGGAAGATCCCTATTTACTGCCTTTTAATCAAAGATCCTGTAAGAGATATGAATGGATGAACAACTGACATTCAAAACAATGTGTCGCTCCAGCCATGCAAACCTTTAGAGGGAATAACCAGCAGCTCTTCGAATTTTATCTGTAAAACCGCAGAAAAATAAAATGTGCATATCTCTTACCACAAAGTAGATAAATACAGAACAATTCTATTCAAATAGTACTTGATACCTAGCTCCATTGGATTCCTACAAGATTTTTTTTTAATCCACTTTGCCAGTGAACCTTCACATTTCATGCATGTAGAGAAATGCATCCAGGTTTTTTTTAAAAGCACAGAGGTCTGCAGTGCTCTGTGACACTGAGATCATCAAGAACCTCCAAGCTGAGATTAACTTTTGTACAGTTACTTGGGAACAAAGGCAACTGCAAGACATCCAGTCCAAAGACTTCCTTCTGTTTTCTATATGAGAAGATGCAATAAATCAGATCCAGTCCTATGTGTGATATTCTGGATAGTGTAATTGCTTCTGTTATTATGATCATTATTACATCATTATTAATAATATTATTAATATTAGCTAACGCCCAAGAAGATAGGCTCAAGATCCAGACAGATCTTGACAGACTGAGCCGTACCTAACAAAATGAAATTCAATGTAGAGAAAAGTAAAGTCCTACACTTAGGACACATACAGACTGGGTGAAACCAGGCTCAATAGCAGTAACTGTGAGAGGGATCTTGGAGTCTTAGTAGACAACCAGCTAAATATGAGCCAGCAGTGTGCAGCAGCAGCCAAAAAAGCTAATGCAATCCTAAGTTGTATTGACAGAGGGAGATCAAGGGAGGTACTAATACCACTCTATAAAGCCTTAGTAAGACCACAACTAGAGTACTGCATCCAGTTTTGGTCACCACATTATAAAAAAGATGTTGAGACTCTAGAAAAAGTACCGAGAAGAGCAACCAGGATGATTAGGGGACTGGAGACTAAAACATATGAAGAACAGTTACAGGAACTGGGCTTGGCTAGTCTAGTGAAGAGAAGAACCAGGGGAGACATGATAGCAGTCTTCCAATATTTGAGGGGCTGCCACAGGGAGGAAGGGGTCAAGGTATTTTATAAAGTGCCTGTAGGCCAGACAAGGAATAATGGATGGAAACTGAACAAGGAGAGATTCAACCTGGAAATAAGGAGAAACTTTCCGACAGTTAGAACAATCAACCGATGGAACAGCAATTTCCTTCAGACGTTGTGGGAGTACCATCACTTGAGACTTTCAAGAAGAGATTGGATTCCCATCAGTCAGAAATGGTGTAGGGTCTCCTGCTTGGGCAGGGGGTTGGACTAGATGACCTACAAGGTCCCATCCAACTCTGATTATCTGTTATCTGTTAACATATCTTTTAGTTATTCTACAAGCTAAAAGCAGCTTTTTAATGTAATTGCTTCTGTTACTATGATCATTATTACATGATATCGTATAGTTTCTCTACAAGCTAAATACAGCATGTATTGTGGGGCTCCCCCTGTTACCCGCACAGTAACAAATCCTCAGAGAGAAATCAAGCTGGGAAATATTGTGACTGGATCAAAGTCACTGAGGGAGCTCTGCAGCCAAGTGGCAACTTAAATCTAGATCCTCATCTGCACCCCTACCAGCTATGTCAGCTTCTATTTTCATTTACAATGCTATTACAAAAACTGAAATGGAGTGTTTTTTGGAAAATGCCCTGAAATAAATGAACTTACCTGCCTGTTGAACAACATTTAATTGGGTGCTTATTCTTCTGGGTGAGGAATATTCAGAACACTGCATGTTTTCATAGTTTAGACCGGCATCCATGGTCAACTGCAACCTCAAATAGATGGGCTATGTGTAACTGAGACGTTCTTAATATGCCTACGTATGAGAAACGGAAGTGTGGTTGATCTGTACTACCTAAGTATGTAGTTGTGGTATACAATGAAAGGAGGAAAACCTCTGGTTCTCTAGTTCTTCCGTAGTTGATTTCCAGACAAAGAGTGCAAACAAAGCTAAGAAGCTGTCAACTTGTAAAGCATTCATGGCACTGTTGCAATTTACAAAGGGAGCTAAGACGAAAAGGTTGCAGTTTCTTTTGCTATCTTTGGGCTGCCAATCAATCAGAATAGAGCTGGATGGGACCCTGGAGGACTTCTAGTCCAATACCTATACCCTATACCGTTTCAGACAAGTCTGGGAATCGTAAACACCCAATGCCCTCAAATTCTCCTGTTTTTACTTGTGAAAGGGTTTACAATATCTCCTATGCCTTCCCTTTATTTTTACCTAAAGTCTTCATTTTATTATGTGGGAAGGCTTGACTTCTCTACATGCCCTGGCCTTCCATGCAAGTGAGACCATTAACACAACTTAAATGGGAACTATCCTCTGGTTGTGAGAGTGATGTGACATTCTTATCCAAAACAGAAGTCCTTACCAGGCCAGGAGAGTCAACAGGTGGGGCTTCTCCCCATCAACCCAAAAAGAAACTACATTTGCTAAGGAAGCTTGCACACAATCTCTGTTAGTTGGATATTCTGAGAATCGAAATCCTCACGTAACTGGATATCACCAGACAAGAGATGTGCTATGGCTGCTTAACCATATAATTGTACCTCTGACACAATCTATATTGGATATAGCAGGCCAGCCCTGTATTGGTCAAATTATGGCAGCCATCCTAAAGTAGCTGTTTTTTAGATCTTTCTGTCAGTCATGAAGGGACCTTCAAGAGTTATTTGGTCTTAGTTGCTGAAATACCTCAACTCTGAGGAGTGAGATATTATTTGCTGCATTGGCTCAAACCACACATTTTGGAATGACTGTTCTTATTTCTTGAGAATTTCTTGTTTTCTTGAGAAAACAAGATAGCTACAAACTCTGGTCAGAATAAAAGGCAGTCTTAAAAACTGTTTGCAAACAGGAAATATATTATTCTCATTAAGCTTGACCACAGTCTCTTTCCCCACAGCATACAGTCTCTTGTTAAATAAATGCCCCACTTGGTATTGTTTTTCAGATTGTAATTTCTTCAGAGCAAGAATTCATTATTATTTTTTTAGATTATGAGCAGCTATAAACTCTATTTTGATAACAACATGGCCTGGTTAAAAAGATCTGTTTTACATAGAGGTGGAAAAATGTTTGAATTTTGTTCTCTGTAAGGAAAGACAGTTGCTTGAAAAGGAAAAATTGGTTTCCAATTTGTTTGCTTCTAGATTTGAAGACCTTAAATCTTTTATATGGGGTAGCCATAATAAATAGCATACTGCTGACTGTTGTTGAAAGTGTAAAGCTTGTACACTCAAGGATGTTATTTTGTTTCAAATCCTGATGTAACTTGGAGATCACCACACAAGGGATCTGCTATGGCTGCTTAACTCTGTTATATTACATCTCACAAAGTCTGTAATGCATCTAGCAGGCCAGCCCTGCATTGGTCAGATTATAGCAGCCATCCCAAATCAGCTGTTTTTCAGAACTTTATTTTCTTCTTACAGTTATGGAGAGATACTAACTAGAGAGTCCTTCGGTCTCTGTTGCTGAAATACCTCAGCTTTGAGGAGCTTTGCTGCATTGGCTCAAACCACACATTTTGGAATGACTGTTCTTATTTCCTGTGTATCTGAAGACACGATAGCTATCAACTCTGGTAATTTTTTAAAAGGCAATCTTAAAAGCTCTTTTGCAAACAGAAAATATTCTATTCTCGTTCTCCATAGTATGCAGTCTCTTATAAATTGAATGCCCTGCCTAGTATGATTTTTCCCGATTGCAATTTCTTCAGTGCAGGAATTCATAGTCCTTTTTTATTTTAAGATAATGAACACCTACTAACTCTATTTAGATAACAAGAGAGCCTGGTAAAAAGATTTGTTTTACAGAGAGCTAGAAAAATATTTGAATTTTGCTCTCTGGAAGGGAAGACAGTTGCTTGAAAAGGAAAAATTGTTTTCTAATTTATTTACTTCTAAGTTTGAAGACCCTAAGTCTTTTATATTGAGCGATCATAATAAATCTAATTAAAAATAACAATCTAACACTATAGACTGTTGTTAAAAGCTCAAAGCTTGTACAGTCAAGGATGTTATTTGCTGCTTGAAATGTAAAATAAAATGTCAGAGTATGCACACGCCTTCATAAATAGAGTAGAAAGGCACTGAGAATTTTTCTTTTAATTGAGCATGGGACAAAGTGAAAGACATAGATTGGGGCTGGGACACCAATTTCCATAAAAGCTTGACTGGCTGCCAGCAAATTCAAGGACATTGTTGGATATAATGATCTGAAGACAAACCCTCCCACACACACATCCCAGTCAAGAATCATAAAATAAAATGGGCAGGAGATTCTACTATAACTATATAATCCTCAGACGGTGCCTTTCATTCTTTATCACCAAGTGAAGAATCAAAGAGATGCTGAGCTATCAATCTTGGAAACAACAGATCTGGCTGATCTGGGGTGGAAGAGGATACCTGAAGCAATATTTAGAAGGAAATTAGTAAACCACATCCCCTCCAAAACTGGCAGGGCAAACCACTGTATGTAAACACGAAACAAACCCCACACTCCCTCACACTGATAACATTACGAAAGAATCAAGACTATACAGTAAATTGCAGTTCAAAAGATTTATTGCTCAAGCCTATATACAAGAATATCCAGCTAAAGTTCAATAGTAAATTGGTACCAGATAAGGGTCAAGACAATTCAAGAGGAGTTGGACTTAATGTAACAACGTTATGAAGTGTTTAACTCCACCTTGTAGGTCTGTCTGCTCTTCTCCAACACTTACCTGGGTAATGAAAAGTCTGCAAGCAAACAACTAAGCTCAGAAAGCACCAAGGACCCCACACCTATTTGAGATTGAGTGTTGCTCAATTTTACAACTTTTTTTTTGCCACAGTTGTTAAGTTTATAATACAGTTGTTAAGTGAATCTGGCTTCCTCATTGACTTTTCTTGTCAGAAGTTTTTAAAAGGGGATCACATGACCCCAGGACACTGCAACTGTCCTAAATAGGAGCCAGTTGCCAAGCACCTAAGTTTTGATCACGTGACATGGAGATGCTGAAAATAGTCATAAGTGTGAAAAATGGTCATAAGTCACTTTTTCAGTACCGTTGTAACTTTGAACAATCACTAAGTGACTAAACAAACAGTTGGTAAGTCAAGGACTACCTGTAATCCAATTTTGTACAAGAATAACAGCCATGCCTTACTTGTGGTAAATTGTACTTGAAGTTTGAGGCTACATAATGGTGTGCTGAAGCTGACTTCTGCCTTGCAAGAGCCAATTTGTTATATTTTGTTATTTGATTCAGAATTTTGTGAGCTGGTAAAACCTTATTTTATTCCTGTCTTTTGTGGGAATTGGTTTTCCCTTCCAGGTTTACATAATTTCCAGGTATGTGAAAAGGTTTCCTGCTTCCTTCAGCCAAGTTGAGATGAATAACCCCCTTTTTTTTTTAGCCTGGACCAGATATCATTTCTAAAAATCTGATTCTCTGAAAGATAGGAATAAAATAACTGTGAATTGTTCTGTCTCACTTGTAGCCACAAGTGAGAGTCCAAATGTCCCAAAGAAATAAACACGAACAAATAATACCAGAAACCACAGAGTTAACTTTTCTCTGTAATCGTCGTTGGCAGCTCTCCCAGAAACTGTCTTCAAGCCGAGATAACGAGCCACAAGATAATTCAGGAACAGAAGGCTTCTTCTAAGCTGCGCAGTAACTAACGAAGTTTGATCCGGACAAGGATCGTTTAGCTAACATGCCTCCTTATGTTCCTTGAAGGGGCGTGTCAGTCTCTCTAATTAGTCTCTGACTTGACGTTTCTTTTCAAATTGTGCTTGACGTCTCAACCTGCGTCTAGTCCTTGCATCAACCCAACATTCGTCATTTTGGTCATCACTCAAGGACTCTGGTATGTTCTGTCGATCATCTGCTGACACCTGAGGCATAATTGATGAGGAAGGTTCAGGAGAGGATGGCGATTCCAACATTCCCTCATCCTCCTGGCTCACGTCTGCATCTCTCATTAAAGCAGGCTCCAATTCCAATGCCAAACCTTCCTCATTACTCGAACCTGTGTCTTCTGATACATCAGACTCAAAGCTCACAGCAGGCTCAAACCTTCCAGTCACAACACTGACTCATTCATATTTTTTTTCTTCAAGGTGAACCTAACCACAAGCGAAAGAAGATTTAGAGTCAGAACGATGTGCTTGCCACTGGTTTACTTATCTACAACTGAAAGAAAGATTTACTTTAGATAGGAAAGCTTGTGGTTTTGAAGTTGTTAAAAATGAATCTGAAATTGTATTGTGTGCTAATGATGAACATCTTATTGTCAAGGCTTATAAAATGCAGCGCAAGAAAGTGAACATGTTCAACACTATTTGATTCAATGAACAAAAAAAAATTGGCTATAATTCTTGAGCATATGTAAACCAAAGGCCTGAAATTAATGTTGAACTTTGAGTATGCAAATAAACCTGGCAGATGGTTGGCTTATAAATTAAAAAAGGAAAATAAGAGAAGAACCATACATCAATTATTAGACAAGAATGGAATTGAGGAAATTAATATGGATAAGAAAAAAGAAATTGTAAGAGAATTCTTTGAAAATTTATACACCCAGGGAAAGATAGAAATGGGAAAAATAGATGAATATTTGAAAGGAGAAGTGCTGCCCCCATTATTGGAAGAAAAAAGGGAATTATTAAATAAGGAAATAACACTAATTGAATTAAAGGAAACAATTAGAAAACAAAAAAAGAATAAAACACCAGGTCCTGACGGTTAACCAGGAGAAATCTACAAAAATATAGGAGAATCAGTAAGAACATTGTTACTAGAAGTTTGTAATGAGGTATTGATAAAAGCAAAGTCACCAGATTCGTGGAAGGAAGCCTATATTACATTGATTCCAAAAGAGGGTTCAGACACTAAGCAAATTAAAAATTATAGACCGATATCCCTTCTAAATGCTGACTACAAAGTGTTTATGAGTGTTATGGCAAATAGGTTAAAGAAAATATTAAATGATAGAAAACACCCTGACCAAAATGGATGTCTCCCGACCTGACGAATAACACAAGAACAATAATTAACATATTAGAATATTATGAAACACATCCAGGAAGTCAAGTGGCTCTTGTCTTTCTGGATGCCCCAAAAGCATTTGACAATGTAAACTGGGAGTTTATGACTCAACAGATCATATTAATAGAATTTGGAGAAAGATTTGAGAATATGAGAGAAACGACCTACTCCACTCAAAAGGCAAGTGTATTAATAAATGGAGAAATGATGAAGCCATTTGAAATAATGAAAGGAGTTAGACAGGGATGTCCACTGTCACCTCTGCTTTTCACCCTGACATTAGAAACTTTATTAAGAAGAATCAGATTAAATAAAAAAATAAAAGGAACCCAAATCAAAAAAGAGGAATATAAATTACAGGCTTTTGATGATGATATGGCATTCGTAGAATAGAATAGAATAGAATAGAATAGAATAGAATAGAATAGAATAGAATAGAATAGAATACTTTATTGGCCAAGTGTGATTGGACACACAAGGAATTTGTCTTGGTGTAAATACTCTCAGTATACATAAAAGAAAAGATACATTCATCAAGAGTCAAGAATCATAAGGTACAACACTTAATGATAGTTATGGGGTACAATCAGCAATCAAATCATACTAGGAAACAGTCAATATAAATCGTAAGGATACAAGCAACAAAGTTACAGTCATACAGTCACAAGTGGGAGTGGATGGATGATAAGGAGTGATGAGGAGATTAACAATAATAGTAGTGCACACTTGTAATAGTTGAACAGTGTTGAGGGAATTATTTGTTTAGCAGAGTGATGGCTTTCGGGGAAAAAACTGTCCTTGTGTCTAGTTGTTCTGGTGTGCAGTGCTCTATAGAGTCTATAGCGTCGTTTTGAGGGAAGGAGTTGAAACAGTTTATGTCCGGGATGTGAGGGGTCTGGAAATATTTTCACAGTCCTCTTTTTGACTCGTGCAGTATACAGGTCCTCGATTGAAGGCAGGTGGGTAGTAGCATTATTGAAGACCCATTGGAATCTGGCCCGATACTGTTGCAGGAAATAGAAAAATTTGGCGATGTAGCAGGTCTTAAAATTAATAAAGATAAAACCCAAAATGCTAGTTAAAAACTTGACCACAAAAGATAAAAAGGAATTGGAAGAACTAATGGGCCTCCAAATTGTAAAAAAAAAGTTAAATATCTAGGTATTTGGTTAAGGACAAGAAGCTTAGCTTTAAAAAAGGATAATTATATAAAACTTATATAGCAAATAGGGAATGATTTGGATAAATGGAATAAATTACAGCTTCTACTTCTAGGGAAAATAGCTACAATTAAAATGAATATCCTACCCAAATTGTTATATTTGTTCCAAAATATACCCATAAAATTAGACAAAAACTTTTTTAAGGATTTAAACAAAATAACTATGAAATTTATATGGACAGGGAAAAAAGCAAGAATAAAATCAATTTACCTACAGGATAGCAAAAGCAGAGGTGGCTTTGGACTCCCAATATGGGAGACTTACTACAAAGCAGCAGTGTTAGTATGGATCAAGGACTGGATAAAATTAGAGAATAGGAGAACCTTGATATTAAAAGGATGTGATATGCAAATAGGGTGGCATGACTTCATATGGAACCCCAGGAATAAAAACCACTCTTACTTTTATAGACACGTCTTGCGAGATTGGTTGATAAATATTTGGGAA